>NC_133394.1:4559166-4862777 GCF_047511655.1 Castor canadensis
CTGACCAATGAAATTAAATTGAACTAAAAAGCTTCTGCATGTGAAGCACGAAAGGGAAGTTACAACTAGGGAATGAGGAAAAGAGCATTTACAAATTATTCCTGTGACAAGTGTTCTAGAATATCTCAAACTCAAAAGATTCAATAACAAAATATAAACAAATACGTAAGCAGACAGTCCAGTTATAATAGGTAAGTGATCTGAATGGATATTTTTCAAAAGAAGGTACACAGATGACCAACACGATTATGAGAAAATACTCAGCATCACTAATCATTAGGAAACACAAATCAAAATCACAATGACATATTAACTTACCTTAGAGAGAACAGCAATTATCAAAAATACAAAAAGTAATGAATGCTGGTGAGGATCGCAGACAAAGTGAATCTATTGTAAACTGTTAGTCTGAATGTAAATTATTACATCATCATAGAAAATGGCATGATAATTTCTAGAAAAATTAATAAAGGGAAATACAATAGGATCCAAGAATTCCACCCTTGGGCATCCATTCAAAAGAAATGTCATCACTGTGCCCAAAAATATCTGCACTCTCTTGTTCATTTCAGCGCTATCCACAGTAACTAAAATGTGGACATAACCTAAGTGTCCATCAACAGATGATAACGATAAAAGATATATTATAAAAGTATATGACTCAGCAGTAAAAAATAAAGGAATTCTGACATTTGCAGCAACATGGATATAACTGGAGGACATCATACAAAGTGTCAGGCATAGGAAAACAAATACTGCATGTTCTCAGCTACAGGTGGAAGGTAACACATTGATCTCAAAGACGTAGACAACAAAATGGGGAGGGTGGGATGGAGAAAAGACAGTTAATGGTTCTAAAATTTTGTACGTTATACAATAATATAATAATATTATTATATATAATATAATCCTACAATATTTGTAAGACACCTATGACAATAATTTGTTAAATATTTCAAAATAACAGTGATTTTTAATCAACTGAGAATCTCCCTCACCCCATTCCTGGAATAGTTTGAACAGGTCTCATTTTTCCATGTACATATGTGTGTACGCAGTATTTGCACTATGACTTACATTCTTGAACACAAAGTCCAGCTTTCCTTACCAAAAATTCTGAACCTAGGAAATCAGGAGTATTTGTAGCAGAGATATCTTCTTGTACCACCATGTGTTTCTATGTTTCCCAGGTGTGTTTGTGGCTAGGCTGTGTGATTCCGTGGTGTGTGTGTGCATGGTGTGAGCCTGTAGTGTGTGAAGAAGAGTATAATTTTCTGAAGAGGCTCCTTTCATAAGAGTCTTACACCTAATTTATAACATAACCTAGACAAGTGGAAATCAATGAAAAATGATTGACTGAGTGCCTGTAATTTCAGTTACGTGTGTGAGATTGTCCTAAAGTAGGTTTTTATTACATGTTTGTGCATCATTTCATTCTAACGATCATATTGGTGAATGAATGTGCATAGTTTAGAATACAGATATCCCTGACTTATGATGGCTCAATTTGCAATTTCTTGAATTTACAGGGTTGTGAAAGTGACAAAACATTCAGCAGACACTGGACTTGAGACTGAAGTTTGACCATTTTTCAGGTTCTGAATAGTTACTGAGAAGCCTCTCAATTTGACAGGCAGCACCTGCAAGATGCCTCCCCTGCCAGTTATCAGGGAACCAGGGAGGTGAACCGCTGATAACCATGGACCCTGGGTATAAACTGTGGTGTATTAGAGCCATATTTTCTATTTATAGTATTTTTAACTTAAGAAGGTTTTCACAAAATGACTTGATCAGAGTTCTAAACATGTCTAGATTATTTTTATATACTTTGAATTTACTTTTTGAAAATAATGGCAACATATTTTTATAGGGTATTTTTCATTTTAACCAATTTTTATTTAGAATAGTTCAGTTGCATTAAGAACACTCACAGTGTTGTATAATCATAACCATTGTTTAAACCTTAAAACATTTTCTTCGTCTGCAACAAAGTCTCTGTGCCTATTAAAGTCAAGCTCTGCTTTCTTCCCTGCTCCAAACGCCTTGCGTCTCCATGGCTTTGCCTCTTGTAGGCAGGCTCCTCATGTAAGTGAACTCACACAGTAGCTGTCCTTCTGACTCTGCCTTACTTTGCTGACCCTAATGTTCTCAACATCAATTTCCAATGTATCAAAATTTTATTATATTTTGTTGCTAACACATTCCACTGCATCTGTGTACATTTTATTTAGCCATTCATCAATTGCTGGTAACTTGAGTTGTTCTCAATGGTTCCCATTGTGAACTATACTCCTCAGAATACTGTTATTTTTCAGATAGGGTCTTACATTTTTGCCCTGGGCTGGCCTCAGACCACAGTCCTCCTATCTGTGCCTCCCACATAGCTGGGGTTACGGACATAGGCCACCATGCCCATGCCATCTTTTGAGATGGAATCTCACTTTTTCCATGGACTGCCACAGTTCCCTGTTGTCCTCTAACCTCTACCTGTAGAGTAGCTGGGATTACAGATACAAGCAAGTATACCCAACCTATAAGGCTAAGTCTTTGAATCCATGAATATGGGATGAATTTCCATTTATTTAGGTCTTATATAATTTCTTTCTGCAATATTTCAGTGTGAAAGCTTTTTGTTTCTTTCTCTGCATGCATTCATTATTTAATTCTTCAGATGCTGTTGTACAGGGAGTCAACTTTAAAATTTGGTTTTCAGATTGCTTATTGCTATATAACAAAAATTGACTAATTTTTGGTGTTGATATTATACCCTATACATTTGCAGGTTTTATTGATTAGTTCTAGTTATCTTTTTAATGATTCTTTGTATTCATTCATTTGACTAGATAGTTTTGCCTCTTTCTTTCAATTTAGATATATTTCCCTTCTTTTTCTTGATCAATCACTCTTTGTATAACTTCTTGGGCAATGATGAACCACACTAACTATAATACTGTTTATAAAAGCATATCTTATCAAATTAATTAATTCCCCCTTTATTCCTGTTTTCTGGGTTGTTTTTAATAGAATGACAGGTTGTCATTTTTTGTCAAGTGGCTTTTCTGTACCAAATTATATGTCATGGTTGTATTTTTCACTTGCTCCACTGATGTGATAAGACATTGATTTCTTGATGTGTTGAGCTATCCTTGCATTCTTGGTACAAATTCTAGAGCATCATCACAAATAATCCTCTTACTATGCTGTGGTATTCAATATACTCATATTAAATTGAGAATATCAGTAGTTTATAATTTTCTTCTTTGCTCTCTCTTATTTCCTTTTTCTTTCTTGTCTCTGAGATGTTTTTATCTGACTTTAGTATTGACATAAAACTCTCCTCATGGAATGAGTTATGAAATATTTCCTCCTCTGCTGTTTTTTTAGGGGGAGAGTTTGAACACTTATGAGAAAAAATATTGAGGAAAAGATTCTGAACCTTTTCCTTGACAATAAACTGATGGCTATGATACCAGAAGCATGGGTAACAAGAAGAAAATAGACAAATAGAACTCCACTGAACTAGAAAGAACCACACTGTAAAGAAAACACTCTTAGGTCTTTTTTGACTGGCATGTTTTCCTGGACATGTGCATAGGTAAAAGCACATTGCACATACAATTATTTCTCCAATATTCAGAAAGAGTGCTATTTATTTACATCCCCTGGAAGCTGCTTCAGCCAGTGGGAGCTTGAACAATTTCAGTCAGCTTCTTTGTATCCTTGAGGGATAACTGCTTTGGAACACAAAATCCCAGTATATGAGACAATATTTATTGGTCACCCTGGCCCTAGCAAGCTTCACTTGAAATATGGATTACAGATTGACAGCTTCTTGAGTCAGGACTAAAAGGTAGTGGGAGGTAGTAATTTCTTCTAAAAATGAAAGCTGAACTCCACTGATATTAACAATAACACACTAGTTAAACTTCTACCTGGAAACTGCATGTCTTCAAACAGACTCCAGAGTTTTAAAGTAGCCATTTAAGTTGGATTCTTCCAGTTCAGTTTTATCTAAGTGGAGGCAGGGATTCCGGGCAGTTTCTGCTACCCACCATCTTCCCTGGCATTCCTGCTCTGCATCTGTCCACCTTAACAAAATACTTTGCAATCTCACTTTATGTCAGTTAATTGTTCAATATGTGAACATATTACTAAACATGGTCTATTATCCTTTATCTTTATTATAAACAGGAATCCTTAGTCACATAAATAACATGAGACCCTCACTAGGAGGAGGCAGCTGTATGCCTAATGGGGCCTTGATATGGGGAAGGGGAAGAGCAGGTAGTATGAACTGCAGTAGAAACAAGAGCTCTAGACAATGTCGTTGCAATTCCTATGGTTTTATTCACTTGCAGTCTCCAACACAATACATTTTCTCTTCTGCTTTTTAAAAAAACCATATAGAATTATTTTGGTCTCAAGCAATATACTATTCATCAGGAATTTAATCCAGTTCTTCTGTCCACATTCTTGCTACATTTTATTTTAAGGTATAATAGTTTCTAATTCAAAAACTGACTTCAAAATAAATCCATTAGCTGGGTACAGTGGCACCTGCCTGGGATCCAGCTGCACTGGGGGCTGAGGTTGGCAGAATGGTGGTGGTAGGCCAGCCAGGGCAGAAAAGTTCTCAAGACCCCATCTCAACAGAAAAATATGGGCATGGTGGTACTTGCCTGTCTTCCCGGGTATCGTGGGAAGCATAAATAGGAGGATAAGAGTCCACATTGGCTCGGACAAAATGCAAGACCCTCTCTGCGCAATGAACAGAGAAAAGGTGGCTGGCAATGAGGCTCAAGAGATAGAGTACCTGCTTAGCAAACATGAAACCCTGAGTTCAAATCCCAGTATTGTCTAATCATAATAATAACAGTACTTTCATTTCCTAATCTAAAAATCTTTGTGTATTTATTTATAAAATAAACATAAATAATTCAGTGGAATCTAGCTATAAAAAACATTATAGAAAATATTTTATGTAAATTAGAATTAAAGTACATGAATATGTATGCCAAGTTTTAGAAATACTGATATGAGAAGTTGAGAATAATGATATAGTAATAGACTGAAAGCACGAAAATTCAATGTGTTGCTAATGTTAGCACATTATTTGTGTCTGTGTTCACATTTTAACTCCTGAAAATTACACATAAGCCCATACTTTTAATAATTTCAGGATTAAATAGCTATCATATCAAAAATATTTTGCTGTGGTTGTAATTTATCTTATTTTTTACTAAGAAAAAAAGACCAGTTTGTTCTTAGTGTAGCATTCAAACACTATTCAGTAAGCATTTTGCGGTGTGGTCTTACTTGTCATAATTGTGCACTGCATGGTATTTTGTCCTTATTCTTTTCTCTTTCCACTAGTGGCTCATTTAGCTCAATTGTTGGCTCTGAGTTACTGAGAAATGTAAAACAAGATGTCTGATAGTATCTTTGTGTTTCAATAATTGTAGGAAAGGACACCTCTGATTACAGACATTTCAAACACAATTTTGTGGGCAACACTGAAATATTACAACACTACAGGAGTGTGTTATTATTTTCTAACTAGTTTTTTCTTCTTTTTGATCATATCCACATAACCAGGTAGAAGATAGGAAGCTTTCATAGAGTTACTCACACTGAATAACAGCCATAGGTCACTGGGCTTTAGCTCTCTTTCTAAAAGCTGCTCCAGAGGTCTCTCTTTAATGGCAAACAGCTTCTGCTAACTTCCTGGGATTCCAGAAATGCTAATCGGCAGTTCTTGTCTGCAGCACATTTATTACAGGGCGACATGCAGGAGACAGCTAGTTACAAATAGAGCTGCCTCTCGGAAAGTGCTGCTCCAGGGTTTTATAATAAAGTGCCCCGATTGTGTGCATTCATTAGTACAAACTGCTTGTCTTTCTCCATATCAGAGTTTAAGAAAAGCACAATACATTTCAAAGTTCACCTTGTTCTGTATTACTATTAATTGAACAAAATACATTATAAAGTTATATCTGTTAACTATAAATATATAACAAATATTTTCTTAGTGAGAGTCAGGCCTATGAAAGTCCACCTGATTTTATAATGCAAGATGTATAATACAGGACAAATCTCGATTTTTCCAAAGGAGTCCTGTGTACTTGTGGGGTATCCTTGCAATAAGTCTTGCAAAAATTGATTACAGCTCTCTCCTATAATCCATTCTATTAGGAATAAAGACTCCTAACCTTACACATATGCACTTATTTTTCTCTTTCACTTTAGAGACTTACCTTCTACATATAAGGTTCTTTTTTGGTATCAGTAAAGTTCCAGGTGTAAGAATTCCTAAAGGGAAAATGCAATTATAAATGTGTAGTGTAGACAGGAATCTGCCCCTCTCAGGGTGGAGGAGAAGAGGATTGCTATACAACACAGAGAGTAGAACAGAGAAGATGGATTGGGCTGTTTTCCTGATGGCAAGAACATTATTTCTCAGTTTTCTACTTATACACGAGTACATGCTGGCAACACCCATCTTCTCTACAATGGATGTGATTTGCATCAGGCCCTGACCTAAATTACAACTGTTTTGGCATGTCTTTGGATGCAGGAGCTCTGTGGATGAGAACACACTTAGCAAATCTTTTTTTCTATTCATAATTTATACAGTTTATGTTCTTATGCATTACTGGAAAGTGCATACATAGTTCCCAGGAAGATCTTTTGGATTGACCTTACATTGGAAGAAGAAAATTTAGACAGAGCATGTAATTTAACTTATAAGTGTAATACTCTCATTCTTAAATGTTCTCCAGAAAACGTGCCATGTAAGTGTTCAGAATAAAAATCTGCTTTTAATAATATTATAGTAGCTTTTAGTTGTTTTACTCAGAGCTAACCTTTTTATCTAGTGCTATTTGTTAAGGCAGTTTGTTTAGTAAAGCCCAGTCTCACCTACCATCATCATAGAAAATTTATTTTCAGTCACAAGTCTGATTTAACATTTTAACTATGAATAATAGTTGGTGACATATTGGACATATAAATGTAAAATTACATAAATAATATGCAGCGTTTGTATTGAAGACATTTAACCTTGTCTATGGCATAGAATCCAAGATTAGAACTCCTCTATTGACCCATCCATATGTGTGCCAAACAGCGAAATCTTGTGTGGTTAAAGAGTTAAAACTGAATAAGTAAAATAAAGAAACATTTGTGAATTATGTTTATCCTTAATATTTGAAACGCACTCTGGACATTTTCCACTTTTTTCCATCATAGTGTGGTTTATTTCATGTTGACATGTTAACAGAAACCTGGACACTGATTTGGTCACCAGTGGATGGCTGATCTGCCATTTGACATGCATTGTGCTAGAGCACAAAGCACACTATCACAAGATTAAAATACACATTTATATATCGTACATCTCTTTCCCAAGGGCATAGTGACTCATTGCTCATACATAATAGCTCCTCTGTCATCATCCATATACGGACAGTTTTGAAATATTGTACAAGTATTTATCGGGGCCCATTTAGACACTATGTGTGCGATCTGATGAAGTTGTTTTCCTCTGTCTCTTTTACCTCATGATGTGCTAACTACTTCATTATTCTAATGAAGACATTGTCACAATCATCCATTACTCTAACGGAACTCTAGAGTTTTTATTTGTAAGTTACTAGGAACTTTTTTGTGAGGTTGAGTATAATAGAAAATATACTTAAACACAGGGCACAATTTCAATCTTGGAAAATTGAAGACCTTTCACTTTTTAAAGATGTGAATATTGTATGCATTGTGTATTATTATTAATACTTTTTTATTGGTTTGTTTCAGATAAGAGCTTGCTCTGTAGCCCATGCTGGCCTTGAACTTGCAATCCTTCTGCTTCTGTTACTCGAGTGCTGGGATTACAGGTGTGCCTCAAAATGCCCTGTTACTGTGCATTTCTTTAGCTACATCTATATATTTAAGAGATACTAACAGCAACAAATGAGGAACAATTTCTTATCTGATATATATTCTGTTCTCATAGTGCAAAATTTAATGTTATTTTAAATTCTGTAAGATCCAAAAATATTTCATATTTAATGCCCATAATGAAGCTTATAGTGTAATGCTTGTTTGTTTCTAAAATTTTACTAATTTCTAAGATAAAGATTGTTTTTTCTTCGTGATAACAAATGGAGTTACATATACACATAATCACGATGACAAATAGCGTATTAATGGCTAATGTGCCATTATGTATTTTTATATTTGAACATCTTGGAGAGAAATGTTGAAAGTAAAACCAAGAAGTAATTGCTCTCACTTTGAATAACAGTATCCCAAGCAGAGACCCAAACATTTCAATATCTATTTTGTTTTTTTAGCAGTGGGCTTTGAACTCAGGGCCTGGTGCTTGCTAGGCAGGTGCAAGATCACTTAAGCCGTGCCCTCATTCTTTTTTTCCTTATGTTATTTTTTCAGATGGCATCTCATGTTTTTGCCCAGACCTGCCTGGACTGTGATCCTTGTACCTATGTCTCTCACAAAGCTGGGGCATATGACACTAAGACTGATTTTTATATCCACTTATTTTTCAATAACGTTAGCTTTGTTCTTAGGGATGCAAAGTCGTTATCTGTACTGTACACTGTAGGGTAACCCCAGTTACGGTGTACACTATTATATACAGTTTCTTGACATTGTCTACTACAATAATGATTAAATGTTTCTATCACTTTTCTCATGTGTTCATCATTCCTTTGCAAAAAAAAAAAATCACAAAATACCAGATATGCTTAAATGGTAAGGTCAGAAGTGAGAATACCAGGCAAATTTTTTTTTAGTCTTTTGTGTAATTTACTATGGATTCAGCATGTCAATGTGATGAGAAGCCCAGGTTCACCTGCTACTCATTTGGAAGCCAGGTCCTGGGTGTTCCTAACAACTGCAGTTTGAGGATTGTCACAAAGGGCCAGGGGAGGCGAGAGAGGTGATCAGAGTTCTTAACTGACAAAGAAAGCACATGGCAGAAGACATAAGAAAGCTGAGTCTTTTCATAAAGTTTTTATGCAAGGACAAAGGTAGAACATGAGTATTTCCTACAAAGAACACAGAAGGCTTCAATACCGAGAATGGTGGCCCAGCTCAGACTAATGGGGAAATACATAATAAGCATAAATAAAAAAGAAATAGGGACAGGTTGGAGTAGAAAATATTCACTTAGCTTCATTGGTGGTGTAATGAAGAAAAATTTACAATTTATAACATGACAATTGGATATCATGAATAATTTACCTTAAATAAAGGTGCTTAACTTAACCCACAGTAAATTGGGAATGATTCTTGAGCCTGGATGAGAGTTCAGTGATGTTCTTCAATTCCTGCTGACATCTCCTTAGTCCAGGGTCTTCTTACAGTCTCCACTTTCCATGGTGGACAGACAGATTTCCAGAATGCTCATGTCCTTTTTCACTGCTACAATTTTATTTATGGTTCTGATAGCCGACAGAGAGTAGACTTGGCAAATATCATTGCTTTCTGTGAAATTTTTACTTTTCTATAATAGTTTTAGAAAGGGTTACACCGAATGGAAAAGATTTATAAAAGTCACTTTTGTTGCTATGGCTTGAATGCCCTCACGAAAACTCATGTGGAAACTCATTCCTCTTTTCATGTGGAATTGATGTGGAAACTTCTTCCTTGTTTTGAGATATTCAGAGACAGAACAAGAGGGAATAAGGTCATGAAGTCTCTGCCTTCAGAAATGAGTTAATCCATTTGCGGATCCGTGGAACCATGGTTAATGTGTTGTGTCTGGAGCACATCTGTTGCATAAACCAGCCTTGCTCTGACATCAGATACTCTCCATTCACCAACTGATGCCCTGTATCTCTTTCTCCCACTGCAGGGCGCCCACTTGTGTGGAGGCTTCAGCAGGTGTAGCCTTCTGGTCTTGGCTTCTCAGCTTCCAGCAGCATAAGTTCACTGACCCTTTAACTTCATGAATTTCCCCGTCTGTGGTATGCAGGTGTAGCCACAGAAAATGAACTAAGACAAACATCAGTAATGCAATTACCTCAAGTGTTCCTCAATTAAACTTAAGGAAGCGCTGATTTGAAAGTGCCTTTATTCCATATTATCTTGAAAACATACCTCACTCAACTTTGTTTCTGTCTACATTTTATACAAGACAATGCAGCACTCAGAAACTGCAAAAAAAGGATACTGATGACAAGAGAAAAAAATTTAATCTTTATTAGAAATCCTTTTCTTCTCATACCAAAATCCCGGGTTTTAGTGAAAATGCTTAGAATCTTTTGTCATGTCTTGTCATAATAATCCCCTTGTATATATAGGCTGTCTCTTCAAATAATCTACATTTTGTTATTTCTCTAAAATGGAAAATAGATCATGTTTCATTCTCCTGGTGACTCTTTGTACAGGTCCTTGTGATTTCTTACAGAATGAAGTAACACAAATGTCTGCATAAATTTTTTCCAGCTCTTCTGGAAGCTAATCTGCCAGAATGACCACATTCTAGTCCTTGCACACTTTATGGGGAGCATTTATGCCCCTTTGATCCTCGCTCTGCATTTGCTGGTGTTCTTGAATTTTCCTCGTTTTAAGAAATTGCTTTCTATCCTTTCAGCAAATTCCTATGTGACACTGTTTTCACTCATTACATTAGTCAAGTCAGGAAAAGAGTTTATTTCATTTTTATACTACCATGTACATTAAAATATTCATGAATATTTGGTTGACTCTAAATTATGAAGTGACTAAAATTTCATTGTTTGCTTTTCTACAAGGCTTTAATGTTTTGTCTGATGTACGTGTAGACAGTAATCAACACATCATCCTAAACATTCAACCAAATCAATAAACAAAGCAGCTATCCTATTGGCCCAATTTTATCTGTGGTTTCTTTCTAACTCTCTTATTTAGAGAATAAGTTGAATTCTCAACATTTATTTGGAAGTCTTCTGGAAATAATAGATTGCTTTGCATGTGAAACCACACTAATTTGTCTATCTCATTAGCATCCTGGCAGCTGTTTGAAGTTCATGCTGTCAGAGTGACTATATCAAATTTGAGTTGATTTTTTAATTGATCATTTACCCAGTTGCGAACTAATTTTAGGGCTTAAATTTTACTCAGATTTGCTAAAGTTCCTTAGTGCATGAGAAAGACGCATACCACTCACCATACTCTGGTAAATATTTTCTATGTGCATGTAATTTTGTGTACTGATCATTTTGTGAACACAGCACATTTTCGATGCGTGATTGCAACACCACTCTCTTACAAATAGAAGAATGACAGTGATGGCGATGGGTATTTAGATTGTACTGTTTAAAAAATAATCAACCACCAGAGGGTTTTGTTTTTGTGCTAAGGAGTAAGTTCATATGTTACAGAGTAGATTTATAAAGCTTAATATTCCTATTACAAATAATTGGATTTAAATTTTTCAAAAAAATAATATGCTTAATTCTTCTACCATAAACTTTCAACCTGAATTACTATACTTCTTCCTTTTTCTTTGGCATTTTTTCTCAATTCTCTAATAGAGAAAAGTAATAAACTGGCACTTAAAATTATATGTAAAATATGATACATATTACCATAATTTAGATACACTAAATTTAACATTTTTTATTTGTTTATGAAAATAATTATCCATATAGAAAAATTCCTTCAGTTTTTTTAATTTACAATGTGCCTAATTACAGAAGTATTTATACAAATACTTGAACAAATGATATATTAGGTTTTTTTTTTTAATATTATATTATTGTTGTATTGGGGGTAAATTGTGACATGTGCAGAAGTTCTTGCAATATTTCATAGTTGAATTCACACCCTCCATCCTTCTGCTGTATCATCTACTCTCCATTGCAGGAACAGTTTCAACAGGTCTCATTTTTCCATCTTCATACATGAATACATAGTATTTTCATCATATTCTCCCTCCTACGCCCTTTTCGTATGTTCTTCCCCCTCCCTCTGGTACCAAACCTCAGACAGGACTTGTCTAGTAATTTGTTTTAATTTTTTTCTTAATTGGATAGCAATTTTGCATTAAATTATTCTTTCAACCTCAAAATTCATTAATGTATACTTACTTATATCTGTGCAATATTTGCAAATATTATATCAAATCTCACTTTATCTCTTATTCATCTGAATGGATGATTGTGACTTTTTAGAGAGAGGGAATTCAAGGACTAGAATAAGCTAGGTATAAAATATTAGACTCTATTTCTGTTGTATAAATGTAGAGCATGACCTGTTTGAGCTAGACATAAATGGATAGTTCTGAAAAAAATGTGTGTATATATATATATATATATATAGATATGGATGGTAAATATATAAGTACATAGCTTCAGAATTTATTGCTGCATATATATTCCCCATTGAATGTTGAATGTGTAACTTTTATTTCATTTAAAAGCTTTACATGCAATTTTTAGACATCACTGCATCATAATTTATTTTGTTAGCAATACATGTAGAAACTTTAAGCTTTGTTTTAAATTTCCATCTCCAGGAAGAGATGGTGACTGTATAACATTTGTTTCTTGTGTGCACAAGTGTAATTAGTTTTCTTTTCATTGCTTCATTATACACTGTTACATGACTGGGCTAGCATTAGGAAAGAACATTTGAAAGTTGGTATTTTGAACCTCTGTAAAATATAGTTGCCTAACATCATTTTTCATTCATCCATCTCCTTCGAAACCAATGGAAAAAGCAGGCACACACAAAAATAATATCTAAAAGAAAAATGTCCCATGACACAAAGAAATGGCTAAAGAAACTCCAAGCTGGAGGGAAAACTTGTCAAATTCTGTGACAGTTATACAAAAGAAGAAAAGAAGCATAAAAGCAAAACACAATGCAAATATAAAATGTAAACTTGACACGATATACAAATTTCTAGAAATGACTAGTTATGCAAAATCCATCAAAATCTTATTGAGTGGTATATCTTCAGATGTTGATCAAATCATGAAATGAGACATTTCTCTTTTTTTTAAGTTAAATAATTTTTATTTTTATTCTATTAGCATATAATTGTTGTACAGGGGATACATTATGATATTCATATATGTGCTTACAATACATCTTAGTTACATTACCCCCTCCATCATTCTCTCTTATCTCCTTCTCCCCCTCCTTAGAACAATTTCAAGATTTCATTCTTCTATTTTCCTATATGGATACAAAATACACCTACCATACTCACTCTCATTCATTCCCCTTATGCCCAGCCCCCCGCCCACTGATACTCACCCCTCAGAAAAGACCTATTATACCCTCCTGACCTTCATTTTCTAAAAAGTATACATTGATAGTCCAATGGGGGGTTGCCTTTGTACTTCAGGCCTGTATATATAGTGCTTTAATCAAGTTAACCCCTCATTACTTACTCTTTCTCTGTTACCATGCTCCTCTAATACTCAACAACTTATGGTGCAGTACATTGTATTAAATTTATATACAGATTAGTTCTTTCAATATTTTTCACTTTCTAACATTTTCTTCCCCTTTCCTGTCTCCCACAGTCCCCTCAGATAGACCTACTAACACAATCTTGTTCTCTCTCTCACTATATATATATGTGTTCATATACATATTTATCTGTACATTTAACTTATAAGTCTACCTTCCTCATATGATGGAAAACATGTAAGCTTTGACTTTTACAGCCTTTCAAGCCGAGACATTTCTCTGTAGAAAAGAGGCACTAAAACAAAAGTAAACATAATTCTTTAATGCAGTTTCAATTATCCTCTATTTAGTAGCCTACCTAGATACATAAAATAAAGAAATTAAATGGAGGGCACCAGACACATCTAGGGAGCATAGAGCAAGACCTTCAGAGTTTAGAGGTTTACCAAAGGAAGTAGGACATTGGGAACACCAGTTTTGTGAGGCCCTCTTACTAAGGTGATAACAGAAAAGATTAGAGTTTCTTTAAATCCACTAACATGAAACAGTTTTCAACACTTTCTTCTCTTTATCTCTCTTCAAAAAAGATTTCAGGAAGTCACTCATTGTATTTAAATATGAGGACAATTTACCAATAGTATAATGTATAAAAATGAAGGATTTCTATCACATAAAGATTATTCAAAGAAACAAATATAAATGTCTCAAAAATTGTGAATAGAATGATATTGCTAAGCAGCAATGGGTCAATGATGATAATATTTTCAAAAAGGTATGGATAGAATTTGACAAATTGTTAAGAAATAAGAAAGATAAATCAGAAGAGTAGAGGAAAAAAATCTGAAATACCTATTGAAAGCCTGTTGGGGGAAATGTCAATACATTCAAAATAAATAAAATTAAATTTTAGAACTAGAAGACAGACAAAGAAGTTCCAATGTACACAAGAATTAGTATCTTTGAAGGAAAAAAAAAAAGAAAAAAATTCAGAAAAAAACTGTTCTGAGAAGATGCAAAAATTTTAATACAAAAGGTCTATCTTTTATCAGATAAGTATGAGAGAACAATGTTAAAATAAAGCTATTAATCATTCAATTTTAATACTAAAAATTATTTAAACAAATTCTTTTACTAAAACACAGGTAATAAAAGAAACAGTAAACTTAGACTGCATTGAACTAAAAACTTGTAGCCAGCAAAAGAAACAAGCATTAAAATTAAAAGAAGACACACATATTGGGAGAATGTATTTATGAATGATGAATCTGATAATAGGAATAATAAAATGGCAATCTAAAAATAAGCAAAGAGTCTAGGTAAACATTTTCCAAAGAAGACACTCAAACAGTCAATAGATTTTTGCTCAACATCACTAATCATCAGAGAAATGAAGTAAACCCATAGTAAGATTATTTCTTCACATATGTTAAGTATTTATAAAAAAAATGATGGGTGACAAGTGCTGGTGAAGATATGGAGGAAAGGAATCCCTTTGTACAGTGTTGGTGGGAATGTGAACTTATATAGCCATTATGGAAAAGTAGAATACAATTTCCTCAAAAATTAATAATAGGAGTAGTGTATGATCTGACAATGCCTCTGATGAGTGTGCCCCAAGGAAATGAAAATCACCTCTTTGTAGAGATGTTCATGCTTTAGTATTTATAGCATTATTATTCACAACCACCAATGTGAGTCCATTGATGGGTGAGTAGAGGAACTGCAGTATGATATACAATGGAGTAGTGTCATAAAGATGGAAATCCTACCATTTGCCATAAAAGGATAAAGATGAAGGACATTATACTAACTGAAATAAGCCAGACACAGTAAGACAAATAGTGGATTGTGTCACTTGTATATGATTCCAAGAAAAGTCAAATTCATAAAAGCAGTGAGTGAGTGGTTACCATGGGCAGATAGAATGAGGGAGAAGTAGGTGAAGGGACATAAACTTTCAGTATGCAGGAGAAATAAATGGAGAGATGTAATGTACTACAGAAGGACAGCAGTTATCGATGTTGTGTTATTTGTTATAATAATATTCATATTGTGAAAAGGGTAGATTTTAGGTGCCCATGCCACACACACAGAAGAGATAACTGTACAATGTAATGATATGCTAATTTGCTTACCTGTACCAACTATTTCAGTCTGTAATGGATATAAAATCATGCTTTATGCTTTCAATATATACAATTTGTTAAATAAAAGATACACATATAGAAAAAGAAATAACAAGTTAGATACTTCCATCTCTGGTTAAAAATTATACTGCAATTCTTGTGAAAGTAAATGATCTTGAAGAATCTTCGGTGTATACTTTTTAAAAGCAGAGAATACTGAATGAGCCATAATGAGAAACCAAATAAGTTCATAAATTTAGAAAATGAAATATTATATTTTAAAATAAAAAAGCTTAGATTACCAAAATCACCATGAACTTATTTTAAAGCACATGGATGAAAAATTAAAATTGTAGTATATTAACATGATATTAGAAACAAATATATTATTTTAAATTTTAATATGTAGGTAAGATATTCTAATAGCTCAGATCATAGCATTAACTACATTTTTGCATAATTATGTTATTTTGCATAATATAATGCTTTAAGTATTATTTTAAATTTTGTTATAGCATGAATGTACATATATTCACAGAGACACACACACATCATATATTACTGTGTTAATTTGCTCTGTGGTGCTATAAAACAATACCGAAGAAAACCAAATTTAAAAGAGAGAAGGTTTATTTTGGTTCACCACTTTGTACTTTTCAGTCTACGGTGAGTTAGCCTGTTGTTTTGTGGCTGTTTTGAAACAGTATGTCATGGTAGGAACACATGGCAGAAGCTGCTCACCTCATGGTAACTGGGAAGCTTGAAAGGGAGCTGTGTCCAGGGTCTCAAGGTGAACTTCAAGGACATCCCCGCATGATTTCCAATTAAACTAGGCCCCTCACCTCTGATAGTATCATGAGCTGGAGACAAAACCTTTCACATATTGGCCTTTAGGGGACACTGATTCAAGCCATATCCATTACTTGAGTCCATCCATATATGTCGATATGTATTCATCTGTAGTTACTGTATTTGGGGCACTCGGTTTGGTCTAAAATATAGCTATGCTTTTTAATGATCAGCATTTTATAGGTTTAGAACTATTTATAGAATTGTGTTTCTTCAATGTAACTCTAAATCTAACAATTAAAAAACACATTAGAACAAAAGTAGGAACCAGGTATACCAGGATCACTAGCAAAAGATAGAAAAGGAAAATCTTCAGGTTATATTCATAGACATTATGAGAAAATTTTATTTTAATTGCACATTAATACAGTAATGTTTAAATACATGAAGTAATGTGTTACCTAAATTGTATTTATCAGACAGTAAATCCCAAGAACAATATAATTTACCTAGAGATTTCCTTTATGATCTCATTAATTTAAATTACGATGGATTTATTAGTAGCTAATTGCAAAGTAAAGAAGTTTGAGAAGATAGTTTTCAACAAAACGCAGTATTAGGCAATCAGATTTTAATTTACTAAAACTTAAGACAACTTCATGTCATACCCCTCAAGGCTTATATTACTATTTTTTGTGAAATAAATAAATTATAGCTGTAATATTGGACATTAAATTTTGTCTTATCATTAGTAGAAGGTAATTCATCCTCACTGATAAAAGCTCAACAAAACAAAACTAAATTTCCACCAATGTCCAGATATACTACTGATACTTTAACCTTACACAGACTCATGTAAATCTGTAAGCCTGTTCTCCATCACGATGCTCATGCTGATGGAAGAAAATAATCACTTGTTATAAAAAATTTTTTGCATGTTAATGTTATGATTTTATTGAGAGATAAATCTATGCCAAACTACCAAAACAGTTATGTGCAGGATTATATACGGTACATAAAGCTCAGAATCATCTATAGTCCAGGTTCTTAGAATTTTTTAAGCAAATTGTATTTCTTTGCAAGACTTACTAAAAGTATCTGTGTTCTGTGCCTGGAATGGTGACATGCAACTGTGATCTTAGCATTCAGGCGACTAAGACAGGAACAACACAAATTTGACTTCATCCTGGGCTACATAGGGAAACCCTATCTAAAAAAGACAAAATAAATAAAAAATGTCTATTTTTCTACATTACTACTGACCATTAAGGATTTTTCAATGAAATAGCCAATTGTGTTTCATATCTGTATTCACAAAATATACCTAGCATTGCATTTCTGACATACTAATATTGCTTTGAAACAAATACAGCATCAGTTTTAGCATAAAAATAAAGACTAGATCTATAGTTCAATAAATATTGTATGCACTGTCAGAAAAACAAAATTTCACTTCTCAAACTTCTTTACTTTGATACTGAGGTGCCATATTGCAATGCCCTGTGATTGGGCTGTCACATTTGGATTTCCAGTTGGACATAAAGCATTTCAATCCTTTTATTTTTCTCTGTAAATTCCCATCAAACACAATCCTTCAGCTTGTATTCCACCTAAATGATTTCTGACAGCTTTAATGCATTATTTCTCCCTCTTCTCTCTTCATTAGTTTATTTCTTAAAAGCTTTGGTACATACTCATAGGCACAAGACAACCAACATTACTAAAATTCCTCAGAAATGAATGAGACAAGGTAAGTTGAGATGCTTTCAGCCACAAATAGGAAGCCTCTACCCAAAATGTTTTTTTATGGTAACTAAATTACATCACTTCATGTAAAAGGAAATCTTAACATACGACTTTTGTTCGAAATGATTCTCAAGCATACAGGGGAATTAATTATGCTCTGCTGCCTGGGTTGATCCGTTAGATGGTTCTCCTCTTGTTCTCAGGCAAGCTGAGAGACTTGCAGTTGTCTTGCTGTAAGTCATTTCATAGTAAAAGCTTTTCTTGGAGCACCCATCATTTACAAAGAAACGGTTGATGTTAGGTAATCAATATGCATCCCTGCAAATTTAGCACCAACCAAAGTCACTCTGAGGTAGGACCTAAAATAGACACATTGGCATATGAATAAATTTTACTGTTCAGTTTTATCTTTTGCTTGCCTTTCTATTCTCAAATGAAGAGTGATTTTATTTTTTTAAAAGAGAGTAACTCTGGAAAAAAAAAAACAATTTAACTGCTGAATTATTTTGGATCAACCACAATCAAGGGGAATGATTCGTGTCCAATTATGGATTTATAGTATTCATCATTTTGTTATCTAAACATTTATGCAATGAATAATCAATGAACATCATGGTGGCTCCTGCCACTGGAAGTAGATTAGGGTTCTCTACGTTTTTTCTTTCCAAAAGAAGCTTTGTTGGTCCTCCCTACCATCACTCTTGCATCCACTAGGTACCAGTACTTATTTTTTTTCTGTTCTTCATTGATGTCAGTCCTGTCATGCAGCTTTGAGAACACCAATGGCTTCAGCATCCTCATATGTTTGTCATGGTCTGTACTCTGCTGCTCAGATCAGAGCTCCTGATGTAGTTTGTGATATCACAGATTTCAGTTAAACTTTAAAAATTCCACATGATGTTTCTGATTGAGCATTAATACTTCAAGGCACATTAAATTTTTTTTATTTTATTATTCATATGTGCATACAAGGCTTGGGTCATTTCTCCCCCCTGCCCCCACCCCCTCCCTTACAACCCACTCCGCCCCCTCCCTCTCCCCCCCAACCCCTCAATACCCCAGCAGAAACTATTTTGCCCTTATTTCTAATTTTGTTGAAGAGAGAGTATGAGCAATAATAGGAAGGAACAAGGGTTTTTGCTGGTTGAGATAAGGATAGCTATACAGGGAGTTGACTCACATTAATTTTCTGTGCATGTGTGTTACCTTCTAGGTTAATTCATTTTATCTGACCTTTTCTCTAGTTCCTGGTCCCCTTCTCCTATTGGCCTCAGTTGCTTTTAAGGTATCTGCTTTAGTTTCTCTGTGTTAAGGGCAACAAATGCTAGCTAATTTTTTAGATGTCTTACCTATCCTCACCCCTCCCTTGTGTGCTCTCGCTTTTATCATGTGCTCAAAGACCAATCCTTGTTGTGTTTGCCCTTGATCTAATGTCCACATACGAGGGAGAACATACGATTTTTGGTCTATTGGGCCAGGCTCACCTCACTCAGAATGATGTTCTCCAATTCCATCCATTTACCAGCGAATGATAACATTTCGTTCTTCTTCATGGCTGCATAAACTTCCATTGTGTATAAATACCACATTTTCTTGATCCAGTCGTCAGTGGTGGGGCATCTTGGCTGTTTCCATAAGGCACATTAAATATAGTGGATTAGTGACTGGTAAAATTAGATAAAAATGATTTCCTTCAGTTTTGTCTGATTACTGTTTTTAGTGCTAGAGCAAGATTACCATAGCTGTTCTGAAATCTTAAATGATTTTACATTAATCCCAGATTCTTTAAATTCTAGAATGTTTGATGAGGACAAAAGACTAGTTTCACAAATTCTGGTGAAGTCCAGGCATTTGTGTGAATGTTTTTGTGTATGTGCATAATATTCTGGGAATCATAATTGGATACAAACAAAGGGAAAACACAGGGAAGTTAGATTGTCATTAAAATTGGCTTTTTATTTTTGACACTGAGTTTGAAAATGACTGCACTCTTCCTCCACATGGAAAGGAATTGTTGGGGAAATTGCCTCACATTCCTGGAGTCCATGCTGAAGAGTCCTGGCTACTGTCCTCCTCAACATGCCACACAGGTATTTATCACCCTTGTCCTTTCTGGCAGTGATGGAGACAATGATACTGTATTTGCATTCATTTAGATAGGTTTTTGTACTCTTTTCCTTTTGGGCTTATGATTTTTGACAAACCATGTTAATCAAGAGGGATATAGCTGTAATTATAGAATTATTATTCTATTATTACTTGTTTTACTCTCTGGCACTTAAAACTTTCCTCTTTATTTATAAGTCCAAGTGTAGAGTAATTCATTGGTAACGAGAGTCAAGAATACAATTTCATTTTCATTCTCCAGAGCAATTACCTTGAATCCTTGATGCTCGACCAAGGAAAAAATATGCAGAATTATAACTGATTTCCACTTTCTTTTATCTCCACTATTATACAAAGAATAATTTTTTACCCAGTGCACCACACCGCTGAACAATGCTTAAACTCCTACTTTGTATCTACTTCCTTATGTGATCATTTGTTATCTCAGTGAGGAGTTGTGAACCCTTTGAAGACAGGCCACAGACAATTCAGAAATTCTGGTATGTGTTTTGGAGCTATAGATTAATCTAGTATTTACATATTTTAGTTCTGTTTTCCATTTGAAACTTTGGGTAATATATCCTTGGATGATTTATAGGAACTATTCACACAAGTCTTTTCTCAGCAGACATTTGATTGATTTGGTAAATGGTAGCGTTATTTTTTAGCTTCTAAGTGGAATTAGGTGACCATTCAGATGGTTGTTGAACAGGTAATATGTCCAGGCAATCATTTGGCTTGAACATTTTATACGACTAATTGAATTGCTCTTCTTGTGAAATTGCTCTGAACACATGAGTAAATATTCAACACATGGAAATTAAGAGAGGATAAAAAGGAACGGCAGTGCTAGACATTCAGAAGACAGCCCTGCACTCGCTGCTAGGCTTATGTACTTCAGTATTAAGTATATAATCTGACAGATCTCAGGCCACGTTGCTATGAGACCGTGATAAAATGAGACAAGTAGACCACTTCATAACATCATCTAAGCACACAAAACCCACAAGGTTACTAATCCTCTTTTGGCAAAAATGGATGACCAGTATTTCTTAAGGAATTACAGATTAATTCTTATGTTAATCTTCCCTTCTGTAGATAAGATTTACTGAGAAGCAATCACTGAACTGTCCATACTTTCTGACAGTATCCAATGTAGAGCAACCCTTTGCTTCCTTAGACTATTCTCAAAATTATACAACAAAGTCTCAACTCCTGTTACAGTTCCTTCCTACTGTCTTACTTAGACACCCCTGGTTCACCACAGTGCCTTTTCTCTGTCACTGTAATGAAGGACACACCCAATTTGTTTGACCATAGCTGTGTTTCTTGAGTGATTTTTTAGTTAAGGTATATTAATTGAAAGTAAAACATTTAAGATGTGACAAAAAATAAACAACTATGGTAATCAAACATTTAAGGTAATACTTGCTCTTTCATTTCAAATTCTGTGTTCCCATAAACAAATACTTTAGAACCTGCTTCAACTAGTAAATTAAACCCAAAGAGAAGGGAAAAAAATTTCATCTGAGTTTATGAGACAGAAAGAGAGTAGATGAAGATATTTTTAATTTGAAAAATGAAAATAATCAATATTTGTGTTGTCTTCCTTTGTTCAATTGTTCGCTGCCAGGAAGGTGATAGAGAGGAATAGCAAACTGATTAATGGTGTCAGAGAAATGTCCAAGTTTTAATCCTTGAAAACTGTGATTATTGCACTTTGAAAGGGATTTAAAAGATATAGTAAAGGAGATTTTCCTGGTTTATTGGAAAGATTCCAACGTAATCACATGTGCATTTAAAAGCAGAGCAGAAAAAGTCGGAAGGGTTGGAAGGATGAGAAGGACTGAGCTGCTGTTGTTGGACAGGGGCCCCAAGGTAAGCGTGAGAAGGAACCAGCAGTGTAGGAGCAGTGTAGTGGTGGTGAAGGAAACACCATTGACAGAAGGCATGGAGCTGGGCCTCATTCCTACAAGCAAAGAAGAACCTGAATTCATCCCACAGAGAGGTGACTTGGGCAGGGGCTCAGAGCCTCCTGAAAAGATCCTCGCCATGCTAACAGCTGGATTCCAGCAGAGGACACAAGTATGTCATACTTTACATGGACTTGACCTACAGAACTGAGATAATAAATGGGTGCTTCATCCGTATGCAAGGATGTAGCAATGTGTCATCACAGAAGTAGAAAACGACCAATTCTGTTTAAGCCCCAGGGTTAATCCCACGGTGCTCTGCACCCTTGGGGATTATCCTTTTATCAGAAAACAGGTGGTTCTGAGGCTAGCATCTGCTTATCCTCGAGATGTCTGTTTCTTTTTCTCTACAATCTAAAATTTACTTTTGTGTGTGTTTTTTAATTTGGAGCAAATTTGTATTTAAAGAATAGGAGAAAGGCATGTGAGCCTTGTTTTAAGGGAGTAACTAGGCAACAAGCAAGTATAGTAAAGTAACACACAAAATTTATCTGCATATGGATTAACTTAATGTATAGATGTGAATATAAATTTTCTTACACTAAAGCTGTTTTCTTATGAGAGAAAACTCTCAGAATGGTAATATGTCATGAGGAGATGAAAAGGTCCTAAGGAACATATCAGTTATTTGAACATGACGAGAAGAAGAAAATAAGAACAGAATACTGAATTTTGGTATGTGTAGCTAGAAATCTATAAAAACTTTAAAGGGAGGAATCCATTTTGAAACAGAAAATACTTAAAGAAGGTATATGTCATTATTTAAGAATGTCAATAGACATGAAAACATATATTATGCATTTATATAGTTATACACAAAACTTTATGCAATTTTATAAATTATTTTGAATATTCCTTCTATGATAATGAGACAGAAAGGTATGTTTTCTATACTTGAAACTTCTGAACCAAGCATATTTAGCATGCATTTGGAAAAGAATTGTGCCAAGTCAGACATACTCTCCTGTCGATCAGTGAACTCTTCAACTAGTTCACCAAGAGAAAATTTTTCCAACATGACTTGGCAAATCTTAAATTTAATCTTTACTGAAGTAAGACTTTAGAATTTAATTTGATTTGTGATATGCTACATATCATTAAAACATGGAACATATACTTCATTTTTCTATAATTTGGTTAGAATTTGCTTGATTTTTAAATTTAATCCTTATGCTATTCTCTATGAAAATTATAGTCCTCATTTTGACTCTATCCAAATTATTCTGAAATTTTGCTATAGTGGATTAATTCAGTTTGTATTATTTTGAACCCTTTAGAGATTTCATTCAGCTACATGTGTAATCACCATCAAAGTGATTTGACCAAAAGTAAATTTTGTTTCCACTTCCCAAGTGATAAGGTAAGTGTTCCACACCTTGTACATGACTCCCTTGTGTCTTAAGTGCCCCAGGTGTCTCACCTTCAGTTACAGAACTTTTTCTAGGTGTCTCCTAGCTGTAAAGTGTTCACAAAGACACTTTATCTTCTCCTTTTCTTTTTTTTTTTTTTCTGTACGCCACTTAGGCAGAAGAAAGCAATATTCCAGAAGTGATGAAAAGCCAAACTTCCCTAGCAAACTTCAGCGTTTAACAGATTGGCCAGGAATATTTCACTCTGGTAACAGTAGTGCTGAGAAAGTTTGGAAATGTAGTGGATAACCTGGCATAAAGCCAGCATGGCTATGGAAAAGTGAAAAATGGATTGAGATTGTGTGAGCTCTGCATAATGAGGCTTAATAACCTCCAATAAAGATATATTCATGTCCCACTTTTAACATCTAATACCACACCACAATTACACGTAATTATAATGTCAGAAGGTAGATATGCAAATACAGTTCTTCTGTGATGCTGTCTATGAAGTGTATCATTTTATCATTGGTAATGACTAGCTCCATATTTTTGTTCCACTTCTTAAGAAATATTTTTTAAAGTATAATTTGCATTCTGGCTCTTGAACATCAGATAGAAACAAGTTGATACTTGCTAAGTAGATAGATTTGATAACTACCTAAATTCCAAATTTTGTAATTAGTATAGAATTGTGTCTGTACTGAAATGGGTATACAGGGGAATAAAAAGAAAAAAGAATACTTTTTTTTCTGGTGAAATAAGGAAAGACCTTTTTTTTTTTTTTAGTCAGGCATAAGAGCTGATAAAAAATTTGTAGTTAAGAGGAAATGCAAACGGTTTTGTATTTCTGGAAAAAAATCAATGCAATGGAAAAGCGAGGTAGGGGGAGAGAAATCAATCAGGATTTCAGAAAGCTCGTTGCACTTGTACTGAATTTTGTATTTATGAATACTTTGTACATTGAGAGTTAATTTTATGTGTTTGGGTTTATCAGAGTGGAATGGAACGGAGTTTGGGGATGAAGATGTTCAAATGATAACCAGCATAGGTAGTTGACCATGAAACAACTTTATTGGAAAGTGATTATGAGTAAAAGAACAAGAAGAAATTAAACATATGCAGAATAGTCTCTAAAGAGACATGGAAATGAGTCAAATAATAATTGCAACAACCAGCCATAATATGCACTGAATGCTTATTTTACTACTAGATTTTTGTTAGGCACATTACATCACATAAAGGTAATTATGATAATTTCAACACATATGATTTTGCGAAGATGAAACAGAAGTAATGTCATGATGCTTGAATAGTGTGCAATATGAGTGGATTTTACAAATGCAAACTAGTCAACCATGCTGAAATGAGTAAGAACAAAGTGAAGAATAAAACATACTACATGCCTTCATATTTGAGCTGCAAAAAGATGATTTTGTAACAATTTCATGATATTCAACATTTTTCAAGTTTGAAAAAGCAAGTAAGTTTTTTTCTTTAGTGTTCCATTACATTTCTGTATCTTGAGCTGTCAGAGTGGTCAAGTGGCAGAATGTCTGACTAGCAAGAATGAGGCCTTGAGTTCAAACCATAGGCCCACTAACAACAAAAAAAAATCAAACAAAAAAAAAAACCATTTTTCTATCTGATTGCCTGTCTAAGTAGGGTGAGGACAGACATTCCTCAAATCTCTAGCACTGGAACAGCAACAAGTAATGTCATTTAACTAGTTCACCTGAAGGGTTTTTTTCCTTACAGTACAGTGGATTTTAAGCTATTTTAGAGTATCTAAGAACTGCAAAGAACATTTTTCACAAAAATATACCAGTAAAATTCCTGAACTAAGAGCCTTAGCCAATCATACCAAGGCATCTCCCTTCCAAGGCCCATTTCCCTGAACTCTGGGAGCATTTACCTGAAAACATCAAGGCTGTAACATGAACGTATTGATTATTCTGGTCAACGCCTAAGGACAGAATGCTGTCTTCCCTTTCATAAAGCATTTGCTCACAAGGTGTTACGATTTTGATTCCTGCCTCTCCCACAGCTCCTAATCTCAATGATGTCATCTCCTGGAAGGTTGTGGTTTAGATCTTAAACACCTCCGAAGGCCCCTAAGGTAAAGGCTTGGTCACCAGTCTGTGACATTTTACGGAGGCAGTGAAATCTTCATGAGACTCCAGAGAGCCTAATGGAAGGGAATTAAGTCATCATGGGGTGCCCTTGAAAGGGAGTTTGGGACTCTGGCCCTTTCCTCACTCTCTTTTGCCCCCTTCCCACCAAGAGGTAAACAGCTGGATCTATCCTACACTCTCATCACGAGGTATTGACTCACCACAGGCCCAAAGGCAGCAGGACCAAGCTATCATGGACTAAAACATCTGAAATTGCGAGCCAAACTAAAACTTTCCTCCTTATAAGTTGTCTGTATCAGGTATATTTTTACACTATAGAAAGCTGACAAACACAGGAAGAACAGGCCTCTGTTGCACCGTCTCTGTGGAACCATACAGTTCCAACTTCTACAGTTCCCGGGTAGCATGGACAGCTTCCCTTCCCACGTGCTCACCTGCCAGCCCCACGCAGATTCTCTCTGCTCCACCTCTGCTTGAGTTCTGCTCCTTCTTCCTATTTATTTCCCGTTTGCCTTTAAAATTCCTAGTCACTGCCCAAATGAGAATGGAACTCATTTCTTTTTCTGAATATCTGTAGCTATTGAATGAAATCTGTTTTCACCACTCTAATGTCTGGCTCCATTTATTTCTGACACTGTGAACATAACTGAGCACTACCTGGTGTTGAGGCTTGCTGGAAATGCTCACAGTCAAGCAAGACAAACTGAGCACCTTGGAGTAGTCTTGAGGCAAAGCCATCCTTCTCACATACAGGAAGCATGATTTCCAAATTTAAGCAAAATCACTCACAACTTTTCCTCTGTAACTTAACAAATGGAACATATTTATGTAGTAGAGAAACGGAAGTTGGAATTATGTGACTTGGTACTTTTAAAGAATGTGGAAATACAGGTACTTGAAAAATTTTATTAAAGAAGCAGAAAGGATAAATGTATTCATACGGTTAATGCAATTCCTTTAAATTTAAGGCAAAAGAAGTAGAATAGAGCAACAGAGGATATGACAAAGATGAAAGCATCAAAATAAGGAGTTAGGTGCTGTAGAGAGCACCTGGGGGTGGACAATGACAGATGGTGAGATCCATATGCATTGAAAGCATATGCAGTGAACCAGATGCCTCTCCTCCTAACTATGTCTTATCCAGTTCACTGAACACCAGAATCTGCTTTGTCAAAAACAAACACAAAAACAAACAAATAAATACTTGACAAAGTTAAAAACAAGGCAATATGACAATGGAAAAGATGGAAATATTGTGGCAGTTGAGGCTTCTAGAGTGAGCATTGACCCTTTCTCCTGTGGAATTTAGTGCATCCCTAGCACAGTGGTTGATGTCTTCTTTATTTATCCTAAGGAGAAGTTGCTATTTAATAAATTCTGCACATGTCCACAGATCTCCCAGTCATATTTAAATTTTTTTTTCTTCTTATATAAGAATGATAAAGTACAAATCACAAAATCTTTGCAGAAACGTAAAATAGAAAGATTTAGATAAATATATAGAAAAAATGGCCCTGGAGGAGAGCCAAAGATGAAAAAGAAAGAAATCAAAACAAGAAAAAAAACAATGATTTCCATTAAATACAATAAAAGTAAGTATAACAGAACAATTGTAATAAAAGAATACACAGCAATCACCAAAAGAACAAGGTAATTCATAGAATAAGGTACATGAAAGAGCTCTGAAAAGTTACACTAAAGACAAGTCAAAACCAAACATTTGATAATAGTACAAAGAATTATATGAAATTATATGAAGAATAAATACCATTGTCTCTTGTGGGTGAGAATGAGATAGAAAGGGCAGAAACTTATTCACTAGATTAGGATTTGGGTGATAATTGGAAAAGTAAAATTATATAACATTTTTAACTCTGTTTTACAAAATACTTAATATGTCACATTTTGCTGTAAGGATAAGTTTTTCCTCACTATTTTGAGGTTAGCCACCTATCACCTTTCTTTTCTAAAGCACACAGTGTACCTTTTGTATTTTACATTTGCAGTTCTTTTAAGGTAGAGAATTCAGAGACACTTGTAAAGATATCTAAATGCAGTATCTTCCTAAATATTTTGGGGATTTTTATTTCTGACCTTTTACACTTGTGTCACCCACACCTATTCCTCAGCAAATATTTTTAGTGTCTCAACTTTCTCGAGGCTTTTTAAAACATCTCTAATTCTCATAAATGCAACACTCTCATTCATGCTGGGTGTGATTTACAAAGGGAAGACCTAACAAACAAGTCCATATGAATGCTGTTTTGCAGTGTGCAATGTTTAAACCTGCTTACATTAGTAGATTTTTAACGACGTTTAAAGTCAATACAGTATTTCAAGAAAGAATAAAAATAACCATGACTTTACCCACACCACATTCATCTCTCTCTTTACTTGCTGGGCCTGTGACTAGTTTCCTTAACTTTACTGTCTTGGTATTGTATATCAAATGTTTTGTTTATATTTGGTCCAACTTCCTTTTTTTCAGTTTTTATTAATTATTTATGTACATTTTTTGTTTTGGTGATACTGGGTTTGAACTCAGCTTGGTTCAATTATTGAAGAGCAGGGATTACCTACAAAGCCTCCATATCTATCTAAAGGAAATATTTAATAAATTTCTGCAACAATAAATATTTTGAAAAGCCTAAATAAAAGTGTACTTTATAAGGAAAAACACAGCTGAAAACTGCAATGGGGGCTTGGTGTGTTGGTCACATTACTTACTTGCAGACTTAGGTCTCTCTTCAAGTCACTTTTTTCTACTAAACAATGAACCATGTAAAACCAGGCTTATTTATTCTGTATTTCTTTCCTTCATACAAAGTTTGATGATTTATTTTCACATTAACAGTTTATTCTTGCCAGTGATCTGTGAACACATCTATCTTATAATGAATAATGTGACAATATAATAACTAAAAATATCTTTAACTAAAATATATATTAAGTAATACTAGAGCCTGATATGAATACTGTAGCTTCACTTAATAGAGTTTATAATCAGAAAAAAGTCAGCTAATTATTAGATGTGATTGCTCATAGTAAATGACATGACATAGCCAAAAATACATAAATAAATACATAAATAAGAAAAGAAAGGAAGAAAAAACCCCCACCAAACTCTCAATAATAATACTAAAATGACCTACATTGTAAATTTATTTCTCAAAGGTGCATGATTTAGAAATTATGAAACTATTATTTTTGTATCCTGTGACTGAACAAAGAAATACATATTCTGTAAATATTAGGGTTAAGTTTCTTGTGATACAATTTACTGCAGGAAAAAGCTACTTCTAGATGCTTAATATTTTTGAAGAAAATTATAAGCAGAAAAGCAAGACTTGAATTGTGTTGAAATATCTCCCTGAAAATATATAGCATAATTCACTCTAGTGAGAGTGTATTTTAGTGAAATGACCAAGGGTAATATCAACAGTAATACATATTGATACAATATGTCCTGAAAAAGAAGAGTGCAGTCCTTCTTGGTTACTCTTTCAATGAATGTGCAGCTTCAGTTAATCAGGAGACCAAATAAACAAAAATCGTTGAGAGGTATTACTGTCAAGAGTTATTCAAGGTTTGTTTTTGTCATGAAACACACACAAAATAAAGACTGAGGTTATAGCCACAAAATAGAAGAAAGGAGATGTGACATATGTATTGAATCCTCCAATATCAAAACAGTGCTAGAAAGAACTGGTAGAATCCAAGCAAGACATGTGTCTTGTAAAGTCTGTCTGTAGGGATTAAGTCCTGAGAATTGAACCCTCATGAATAGGATTAATGACTTTATAAGAGAGGAGGAAATTTGCTTTCTCCTTTATTTCCATCCACAATGACATCACAGGAAAAGATGCCATCTTGGAAGCAAAGAGTAGACTTCATCAGACACCAAAGCTGCTGACATCTTGATCTTGAACTCAGACTTCCAGAATGAGAGCAATAAATTTCTCTTCTAACAAATTAATCAATTTCTGCCATATTTTATAACAGAATAAATGGACTTATACAATATATTTGAATGTTGACATGGATTTATTAGTGGTATATTCTATACTGTAGTATAAAAATAAAGAATACAACTGTAAAATTAAAGAATATCAAATAAAAAATAGAATACAGTATCAAAAGTATTCAGTTTGCATGAGTTGATAGAATATGGGGAAAAATAAGATGGAAATAATAGAAACTCGCTAGCAAGAAGTTATATTGGAAGTCAGTCATTAAAATAAGCATTCCAATGTGAATGGTCTGAACACAGAAATTTAAAGCACACACACACATACACACACAAAAGGGAGACCCAAGATTATATAGTCCACAGAAGCCCCATTTTAATATAAATGATGAGATAAAGTAAAAAGATGAGAAAGCATTTCATGAAAATACAAACAAAATGTAAGTTGGCATATCCGATTTACATTTAAATATATTTAACAACAAGAAATACTATTAGAGATAATATTTCACAATCATTGCTTAAAGATACAGAGATTGATTCCCGAAGAAGTCTTCTCTCCTGAACATCCATCATTAAGTCTTTACAACCTACCCACCCTACAAATTTTCCAAATCTTAAATTCTGTTTGCTTTGTGAGTATAAATTGCCTTAATTTCATTTCTTTCTTCTTGAATTTTACCGTAAGTATTCAAGAGAAGCCATGTAGCACACTCAACACTTTGCTTATAAATTTCTTCTGACAAATATCATAGATCATTGTTTATTAAGTGCCTACAACAAAATACTAAGACATCTTTTAAAAATATTCAGCCCATTTTTTTGCCATTTTGTATAAGAACAGTCTTTCAACCAGTTTTCAATCCTTTGATCCTCATTTCTAAGACAGAATGCTTTGATTTTTTGCATATCTACACTGCTGTACTACAACCACATAGACTTCTCCAGAGCTCTCCTCTTTCAGCACTCACCAGAATTGCCTTGAATGCTCTTCACAGCAACATAGACTTTTTTCTAGCATTCACTTCCACACTCTTCTGGGCTCTACCTATTACCCAGGTCCAGAGCTGGGTAGAACAAAAAAGCAATTTTCTACTCTCTTTTTCTTACCATTGAACAAAAGAACCCCAAGCGTTCTGAATATTGGAGTATAAGATAAGTCAGTAGCCCTCCAGGTTCTCAGTTCTTTAGCCTCAGACTGAGAGTGACCTGGTTGACTTCTTTGGTTCAGAAACAAGTTACCATCATTATAGATCTCCTGCTTCAAGATGGACTGTCTGAGAATTTTCAGCCTTAATCACATTAATTATATCAGCCAGTTTTCCTTACATCTGTCATCTATATCTATATATCAATCATCTATCATCTATCTATCTATATCATCTATATCTTCTATCTACCTATATTTGTCATCTATCTATTTATCTCTCATCTGTCTATTCTTTTTATGCCTACATCTAGTCTCTTAGTGGTGGACTCCATATCATTAAAGAACACTGATTCATTTATCCCATTCATGTGGCTTCTGTCTCATGACTGAATTATCTTATAAAAACCACTCCCCAATACCGTCACCCTTGTGATTAAATTTCAAAATTGCAGCCATTCTCATCTTCGTACATCTTGGTAGAATGTCATGGTATTAGTTCACTTTCTATTCTTAATCACAAAATGCCAAAACTGGAAGCGTTTTAAGGAAAACATCTTAGTCTAGATTACAGTTTAGGATATATAAGGCCAAGGAGTCACACCTGGCAATGATCATCTTGCTAGCACAGCCTTGAGACAGGAAAGAGCAATAGATGGCAGAGTCAAGAAGCACGCAGGTGTGTGGCTGTCTTCTTGTCTCTTTCATTCTTTTTATGTAGGCACAAGTATTCAGTCATGGGGATCCCCAGTGACCTTATTTAATCCTAATCACCACTCAAAGGCCTCTTCCAGACATAAGTCAGCTTGCTTTCGCCTTTATACTACCTCACAGTGAAGGTTAAATTCCAAAATGAGTTTCAGCAAGGTCCAAATCACATTCAAACCTCAGCAAGCACAGATTGCCCTCTTCTGTTGATTACTATTTTAAGGAAGGTTGTATAGCAAAAGCATAATGGATCCCTTTGAGCAAAGTACATTGCTTAAAGTCTTGTCTTGAAAAATACTCGGTGTGTTTCTCAGATTGTTGGCATTGATGATTATACTATATCTGGGTTTCCTAAGCTCTTTGCTCTGATCCTGCAGTACAACCCACTGTGTATACAAGAATTATCTGGCTCCTCTGTGTCTCTTTCAAGAACTGAACCTAAGAAAAATCAACATAAAATGATGAAGCTATTATTGCTATTATTGGGAGTAACATGCTGCCTTTCATCTCTGATCCATTATTCTTTCATCGTTTACTGGCATCCATGAAATTACAGCAGGGGTGATTTGATAGCTTCTAACTAAAATAAAATCCCAGACCCTTCACAGTTCTTATAACTTTACTTTTACATATGGTAGTCACCCCTTATGCATGGCGAAAGATATTCCAGGACACCACTGGACTCCTGAAACTACAGGTACTGCTGAGCACACTGCATATTATTCTTTTCCTAGATGTCCTGCAGTGTTGCCACATCGCAGCAAAGTTGGTTTGCCCATGTATTGTTAAGTAAAAGAAGGGCCATTTGAACACAAGGACAGAAATGTCACTATAATACTTCCGACAACCAAGGAAGGTACTAAGTGATTGATTGGCGGGGTAGCTACACAGTGTGGATGCAGGGGACAAGGGATGTTTCATGTCTCTGGAGAGGGATGGGGCAGAATGGCATGTGATTGGGTCACACTATTCAGACTAAGGAATATTTTAAATTTATGAATTATTTAGTTCTGGAATTTTCAATTTAATATTTTCAGATTATGGTTGACCAGAGGTAATTGGGATTGTGGAGAGCAAAACCATGGATCAGTAGGGATTACTGTGTATTATAAACATTATTTTTTGTGCTTTGGATAGTTACCTTGAAAGCAATTAAAAGTTCTAAAAACATATATAATTTTACCTACATAGTTTTCTATTTCTAGCACTTCTTCCCTTGTGCAAATTCAAATTTCTGATATCTATACTCTGCCCAAGGAACTCTTTCAATAGTTTTGTCTTGCAACGAATAAGCGAAATGTATCTGATAAAGTCTTTACTTTTATTTTTGAATGCAATTTTCACTGGGTTTAGAATTCTAGGTTGACTTCATTTTAAATTATAGCATTTTAAGCACTGCTCTGATTTTTAACTTTCATTCATAATTTTTCTTTCTCTTCTGACTATTTTCAATAACTTTTCTTTCTTTTCCTTTTAGCAATGAGTTTGATATATGGTGTCTAAGTCTTTCTCTCTCTTTTAGATTATGCTTGGCATTCTTTTAACCTCTTTGATCTTTGATTTGGACTGTGTTATTATTATGAATAATTGTTGGCATTATTGTCACTGGCTTCAGGTGACACTAGTGTTTCCTTGGTCTCACCGAAAGGAGAATTCAGGATCACACACACATAGGAGTCTTACCAGAACTAGATTCGTGTGAAAAGTGAAGGTACAGATGCAAAATAAACTACAAACTTTATGGAAGTTCAGGGGCAGTGTCTTGACCAAGCAGCCAAGTGCACCCAGCACTCAGGCTCTGAGCTCTTTTATGGGTGATAGGAGATTAGATATTTTAACTGTAAATGCGAAATTGTGAAAAATAGGAAAACTTTCCCTGGGAAGCGTTGGCTCGGGAGGGACTACCTTATAAGACACAACTTGAACCAAAATGGCAACTTGTAAAGTGGTGCATGCATAAAACCACAACTTTAATTACATGCTAATGAAGTCTCTGTAAAGATTTTTGCAGACTTTCTGCATAATAGGCCACAGAGTCATAGGGCAAGGGTTTGGCAGACTCGCAGAGGAACAGAATGTGCCAGAGAAGTGTTAAAACCAGGACTGATGGGAGAGGCACTGACAGCTCATTGCATATCTCTCGTGGGTGCTTGGCTGCTGGGCCTGACCTTATCAGCTTGGCTACGACCCTCTAAATTATTACTTAAAGTATGTTATTTAACTAAATCCTATCTCACTCCCTGTTTTTCTGGGATTCCAATTATGCATGTGTCAGAACATTTGATATTGTGCCATAGTTTTGGATGTTGAATTTGGTTTTTATATTTTTGATTTTGCTTTTATTCCCCTTAGTTTTGGTTTAAGTCTTAGTTTTGTTCTTCCTTATCTTACCTACACTGATTCTTTTCTCAGATATACTGGATTACTGATGATCCTATAAAACTTTTCCTCATCTCTGCTGTTTTTTTCTTCATTTTTACTATTTTCATTTAATTATTTATTCTAATTTCAATTCCTAGTCAGAAAGTATGAGATTTTTCATGTTGTCTGTCTCTTTCCTTACGAACTGTTTGGACAGAGTTATACGCCCTCAAAATTCATATATTGAAGCCGCCTTAGCCCCAATATATTTGCAGGTAAAGATTTTGACTAGCTAAGTTTAAATAGTTCAAAAAGTACAACCCTAATCCAATAGGTCTGGATTGGAGACCTAATGGAGAGATGCCAGCAACCTGTGCACATAGGCAGAGTGCCATGGTCGGACAAATGAAGAGGTGGCTGTCTGCACGGTAATCTCAAGAAATCACTCTCTGAAACTCTGATCTTGCATTTTCAGAATCTATAATTAGAAAACATTTCTGTGGTTTAAGCCACCCCATTTGTTGTTTTTTTTCAATCCTAGAAGACTAATGAAAAGCTTTTAACATGTTAGCAGTAGTTATTCTTAAATTTCCCCTATAATAGCTTCCACGTGTGTCCTCAGGGAACCTTAACCTTGTGACTGCCTTATGTTTTCTGATTTTCCTTTCTTCTATTTATGTGACAATGTTTTTGTTGTTATTCTTGAAAGCCAGGTTTTTGGGGTAGGATAGTAAAAGTAGTTTTATGTCAAGAGCTAATCTATCGAGTAGTTGAACCAGGTTTTAAATCTGGTTTTGAACCATGGTTTTAATTTCCTATACAGATACTTTGTCCTTAAGGTGGTGGTTGGTTTTCTCTAGCAATGCACATTTGGACTCAGCAGGAGAACTTCCTTTGTTTTTTGCCTCTTTGAAGTATCTTTTCTTTTCCTGTCCTTATGGCATTGTTGTCTTTTTTATAATTATTAGGTTGGAGTAAAGCAGAATGTAAGCAGAAATCCCCTCCCCCATCTCTCTCTTTCTACTTAAGTCTCCATCTGAATCATATGAATCATACAATATGTCTCAGGCATCAGACCTAAGATGTTCTCAGAGTTGTCACTATTCTAGCTATTGATCTTTAATTACTTCAGAGTTTAGCCCTGATTTTGCCCTGTAGTAGACCCCTTTCCTTGGTGTCTTTTTGCTTCCATGTGTAAGGAATTTTGAGCAATGCCTTAGGGACATCAAACCCTGTTGGTACCTTCCTAGAGATGGAGGTCTATGTGCTTTAGGACAGACAGAAACCTTCAGGGATTACATCTTGCCTTTCTGGTCTCCCAAGGTTTCTCTCTTCCATGTCTGCACCAATGCAGTTTTTAGTGGTCTTTTAGATCTTTTCTGTCAGTCCTGTATGTGGTTCACAGAGGAAGAATCTGCACAAGTTAAACAACACAGTCACCCTTTTCAAATATTTTACCTAAATTTTCTCACTTTTATTTTGATGCATCTGCACACATAAAGGTTTGTACACTCACCCGCTCTCCTGAATGCCCATAACTTCTCATATTTTAATTCCAGTTATCTGATGGATTTAAGTGAAGTCGTAAATTTAACTTTGTCCACGTTATTTTTACTGTGAGCTTGGGAAAAGAGCTCTTCACAGTTCTCTATATGTTGGAGCAGAAGCTAAACATGGAAAAATATAACTTTTTCAAAGTTTGTCTTCAAATTAAAAACACGCACATTAACTGCTAAAAGTGTTTGCAGTAATGAAGACCTTTTTGCAATAGTAAACTACTCTATCCTTCAATTATATTGACATTATTGACTTGAAGCTTTAAAAAATGATAAATTGTACTTTTTGGCTCCCAAAAAACTGGGGGCTAAAAATATAATGAACCTAAATGCTATGATAATGAAGGATATTTTCTAATAAAGACAAATTTTTAATGTTTTTATATTTGTAAATATAAAATAAAACTCTATAGTGTAGTTACTTCTATTTCTGAAGTAAAAGTCCCTTATTTCCATAGGTTTTGATTATTGACTTAATTTGGAAAATCTGCATGTATATTGATCTATTTCAAATGTAACCACTAACACTTTTCATTTATTTTATGCTATTTTGACTGTATGTTTGAAAAACATTTGAAATAATGAGTATACTAATGAAAGTTTACTAATTTATTACATTAATTAATCAATAAATATTCCTTACGACATTCTAAGTGTAAGAACCCTGAAGTAGTTCTTTGCTTTGGTAGCTTGGATTTCAGCAGTACTTGAATTAAATAAAAAGTGGACTATGTTAATTTCTGACAACGAAAATTTCACCTTAGCTAATTCCTCTGGTTATTAGTGGAATGAACAAGGATGAACTTGGTATGAAGTGAGTTCAAAGACACATCCAATGGGAGAAATCATAAGGTACTTTAAACTAAAATAAAGGTTTTATAATTCATTATAAGTAAAATATAAGGGCAAACGTTTGCTAGCAAGGGAATGGTAATGTGCTTTATTTCTGGAGAGACTGCTCTACAAAAAATAAAATGCAGAGAGGTAAGATTAAAAGTTTCAAGATCACTAGAAATGCTTTTAATAGTCTTGATGAGAAATATATATTCCAGGGGGGATTAAATATTGCACAAAATGACAGTTAGTTGGATTTAAGGAATATTTTGAAAATAGAATGGCCAGAATTTGCCAATGGGTTGGATGTAGGAAACATTTGATAAATGACAGTCTGGAAATTGAGCAGATCAAGAGATTGAACCCTGCCTTCCAGTAGACTTTGGATCCAGGTTTAGCAGTTGTCTTGCTTTTGCATCTTCCACTTGACAGATGGTTATATTAGGTAGAAGAGTTCACAATTAACATTTGGTTCTTGAGATAATTTGAGGGGGGGGTGAAGATGCCACATGAGAGGAGTCACATTCCACAACACTGACACTGCCTATGCTTGATGGAGAAGTATTTCAAATAGAAAGCAATGAGAGGCTTGTAATTGGTAAGATATCTTAGTGCAAATACATTATAATATATCTCTGTTACATTATCTAGTTATAAATATAATTTAGTGCAAAAAAGAATGGTAAGGAGAAGCTGTGTATGACATTTCCATTATGTGAAGCTTATAAAGTAAATCAACTCTTCTGTGAGATATGGGTTGACTATAAAAATATTAGCAAAAAAATCCATGAGTTAGTTTTGGGTAACTATTATACAGTTAAGAAAAATGATGAGGATCCCAAAGACAAAGAAAAGCCCAGTGTTATGAGGAAATCCAAGTCAAAGAGTTTCTACTAATTCCAGAAGAGATGGTATGTAGACAGAGAAGCTAAGAAAATATTTTAACAGCTTTGAAAGGTCAGCTAGGGACATGAAAATCCAAGCATCCTGCTCTGGGTCCCAAGGAGAACAATCAGAAACAATTAAGACTTCCAATAACTGAAATTTGCTTAATTTATTATACTATCCAAGATCCAGGATTGAATGGCCCCTGGAAGGTCATTAAAAGGTAACTCCTTAGATCTCATAATGTCACCAAAAACTTTATGTATAATTTCTGGAATGCAACCTACCATTAGACAAGATAAGTCAATTGAAAACCTAGAAAAAACAATAGAAATAGAAGACTCACAAGCGTTATAGACATGTGAGTTTTCAAACACAGATTTAAAACTAATATGGCAAAGACAGTGACAGAGTTACAGGAGTAAAGGAGGAGAGAAGTAAATCATAATAAAAACTAGAGGGAAAACATCGAAAAGATATAATCAAATCAACTCAAAATGAGTGAGGAAAGTCATGGTAATGTAAGAATAGAAGGAAATTCCCTTTTAATAATAAGAGTTATCTCCAAAAGCCTGCCTAAGCATTACTAGGATTCTATAACTACATACATTTGAAAAAGAAGTCTGTATTCAGTACATTTAATTAAAATTTGTGAGTTATTATAGTGTGAAAGAAAAGAAAAGAATTGCATAAATTGGAAAAGAAGAAATAAGACTTCACTTACCAATTATTATGATTGTATTCATAATAATTTCAAGATAGCCAGAATTTAAAATTCTGTTTCTATGTTTTCTACTCAACATATAAAATATGAAGTCATACAAAATTAATCACTTTCAGTTTTGCAACCATGACACAAATATAAAGGAAAATCCGTATTAATTATACAACTGAATACATCAAATACATACGAATAAGTTTAAATAAGTTTAAACAAAGCTGGGTTAAATGTTAAAGACTTACAATACAGAGATAAAAGCCATGATGGCCTGTAAAAATGAAAGATTGTAAATTCTGTTTTCCTTGAACTGTTTTGTACACTAAATGCGATCCTAATTAAGAAGTTAAAATAAATTTCTAGCAAAATATTTTACATTTTAATAACCATTTGAATTTTTTTTATAAAACCAAGAATGTCTAAGCATGGCAAAATCAATTTCAAAGAACCAAAAGGAAGATCACTTACACAGTTCTCAAGATTCCTCACAATGCCTTAAAAATATGATTATTGGTAGTGGAAAAAAGTCGAAACAAAAACTGATGCAAATAAAGGTATATGAAAACAATGGCATGGTAAAGCAGCAGAGGAAGCACACACAGGTGTTTAAGACGCCTGGCCGTTACAAACTTCCACTGACTGCGTGAACTAAAGTCAGAAATTTGTTTTCCAGGTGTTCCAGAGAGTTGAAGCCCAGAGTGAAGCCTTGCTTGTCTGAGTCTCTTGTCAGGCCTCCTGCTGGGCGTGTGGATGGCCCCTCCTCTTGCTTTGTCCTCACATGCTCTTTCCAGGGTCTCTGTCTCTGTCCAACTGCTTCTTCTTCTAAGGACACCAGTCATTTAATTGGATGAGGACCCACCATGAAACCTCATTTTATTCCAAGGTGTTCCAAGGTACGCGGGTTGAGGACTTCAACATAAGAATTTGGGGATGGTGGGGGGCACAATTCACTCCTGAAAAATGACCTTCAAGCTGAACATTAGGTTCCACCTGTTATCCTAGATATTTAGGCTGATATCAGGAAGATTGTGGTCCCAGGCCAGCATGGGGGGAAAAAGATTTCCAGATGCTCTATCAATGAGAAAAAGCTATGTGTAGGGCTTCTGCCTGCCATCCCATTAACAGCAGGAAATGTAAAATAGAATGACACTCAGGCCCTCATAGGCAAAGAGGAAGGCCCAGTCTCCAAAGTAACCAGATAAGTAAGGACTGGAGGGGTGGCTCAAGACAGATCGCCTGCCTGGGAAGTGCAAAGCCCTGAGTTAAAACCCCAGTACTATTAGAAAAAAAAAATGATCTTCTGCATAATTGATTCTGAATCAGTTAGATAGCTACATAAAAATAAAATCTGATCCTAGCTCTTTCTGTAAATAAAAATCAGTTTCAATGAGGTGTGAAGCAGAGTATAATGTGCAAAAATATTTCCATGGCTTGGAATGAGGAATTGCTCCAAACAGTTCACAAACATCAGCCACCACGTAGGAAATTCTTGTTAACAGAGATTATCTTAAAAATAAGAACTCAAAAGACTTTGTCAGAACAATGCATGCAACAGAGAAATTACTCAAACCATATACAGGAGAGGCAACATTTTACTTCTGTCTTTTTAGTGTTTCTTTGAAGGGCCTGAGAAATAAATTGGAATGAGGCTATGAGGAGGCAGAAAGCAAATGAATTTATTTAATTCATATTTTAAATAGCATGTGAAATGATAAATGAAAACCCAAAGACACCATTGGAGTTCAAAACTTATGTACTGAATTAGACATATTGTAATATCTTAGTCTGATTTTTGCTCTTATAATGGAATGCTTGAGGCTGGGTAATTTATAAACAATAGCACATCCTTTGGCTCCTGGTTCTAGAGACTGGGAAGCTCACCATTGAGGATTCAGGTCAGTGAGGCATTCTTTTTGCCCTATAACATGGTGGAAGGCATCACATGATAATACAGTGTGATTGAGCAAGGAGCTAACTCCTAAAACAAACCCACTGTTCAGATAAGGATCCCAGTCCTGCAATAACAGCATCAACCTATTCATGACAGCAGATCCCTCATCTTATAATCACTTCTTAAAGGGCCCGGTGCACAACAGTGTTTCATTTGTGATTAACTTTCCAGCTCACACAGTTCAGGGGATGAAGTCATAGCACAGCAACCAGTAACTTGTAAAACATGACACAGCAAAGCACTTGACTGGGGAGCAGTGACCAAAGACAAGGCTTAGTCTAAATTTGTGCAGATGTCCCTTGGGTTAAATTTCCTGTCTTTTATGACAAGAATGCTATTCTCTTTTTGACACAGGAAGTATATATTGCATGGAAATTGAATCACTTTCTTTAAAGAAACAGAAGGAAGTCAAAGTGATCTTCTTGCATCCTCTGTTTCTCAAGTACGTTTACCTTAAAATGGTTACTAAGCCAGGGTGATATGCAGCTGTGCATGCTACACCAGTGTTTTTTATTCAACATTGGGTCACATGTCTAACCATGGTCCTAGAAAGTCCTGTTTTCTAGTGATGTCACAGCTATCTTGTTGATGGTAAGTATTCTAATTGATGATTGCACAATGACAAATTGACCTAGAAATGCATTTTTCAGACATGTCTGTATCATTAAACAGTGCGTGATTGAGTTTTGAGTCTCATATTTTGAAGTCGTTTCCATAAAATAGCAAAGAGTTATTCCTATAATGAATTCTAAGTTCCAACAAATACATAGTGAAAAGAAAATACAAAACCAAGTAAAAAAGATATGAAATAGTTCTCTCAATCTCAATAGTCATCATGGAAATGAAAATTAAATGAACATAGCGTTGGAAAGATACATTCTACAATGTATGAATATATCAACAATCCACAACAGCAGCAAAAATGGGAGCATCAAAGATATCATATAGTGTTGGTAGAAATGTAAACTTATACGCTGCTTTTGAAACTGTTTGATGTTATCTATGAACATTAAAAGCACAACCAATATCAGCAATTTTGCTGCCAGGTATGCGTTCACCAGAAATGTATGCATTTATGCACAGAAAGTTATATACCGTAATATTTAAACCAGCACAATCTGTATTATCATCAAGTAGAAATATCACAAATGCCTATGAAGAAAAGAATGTCTACATAGTTGTGAAATACATATAATGCAGTATTTGTGAAACAATGTAAGTTAATTCAGTAAGCTACTGCTGCTTTCAGCTCTTTGGATGAAATTCACAAGTAAATAATTTCTAATATCTAGAAATTAAAGAAAGCCTAATTGTTCATAAATAGTAGATAGTAGATTACACAGTGTACATAGCTGTGTAATGTGATATTGTACAACTATGAAAGTGAATGAAGATAAAAATTTTATGAACCTGACATTGAGCAAAACAAGCTAATCACAAAGTAATATTTCATGGATGTAAAGTGTCTAAAAAGTTAAAAAAAATCCTGTCACATTAGAAACCCAGAAAGTAAGAAGCTTCTTCTGGGAGGCTGGCAGGATTTAATTTATTCTTCTAATACTTGGTTCAATGTGTGCCGATATTCAGTATATATACATAAGATTGTATATTTTGGTATAGTGTATTTTTCTACATGTGTGTCAATATTCAAATGATACCAAGGGACAGCCACAGAGCCTTTTTAAAATTTTTTATTAGCATATATTCATTATACTGGAGTGATTCGTAGTGACAATTTGATTAGACTTATACTGTACACTGGTTACATTGTCCCCATCGTCTCTCCCCCTCAGCCCCCTCCCCACCCCACTTAAAGTGATTGCAAGAGGTTTCTTAGTTCTGTTTCATATAGGCATATTGAGTCCATCTGCCAAATACCACCACCTTAATCTCCTTCCTTCACCCTCCCCCCCCAACTACTTCATAGTCTACAAAATTCAGAGACTTTAAAACCACACAATATAAGAATAGTTGTTTAAAAATAGCATAATATTGGAAGTGGAAAAAAAGACATTAATGTTTGAATCCAAAGAGCTATATATTTTAATTTCAGAAACAGGTAAGCAGAGGTGAATGACAAAGGAGTTAGAATCAAGACTAAAAATCGTCATTTATTGGTTATGATAACTTGAGCCTACTACTAGTCTTCTAAATTTCATATTCTTATCAAAATCTGGGCTGAAAAATAGTACCTGTTTTTCAGATTAATAAAAATTAAGTGAATATATATGGCATTTTTATGACCTTTCAAATTCTAAAAGACAGTTATTATTCATGGAGGGTTGTAGAGTGAAATACACCACACAGAAAGACAAAGTTTAAGCTTGATCTTGCCAAGGTAATTATAAAAAGAAAAGGTACTGCAGTCTAGGATTTAATTGCCAAATAATCCCATTATGCATGAAAGAAGTAAAATTGGAAACTCTTATGTGAAGATTTATGTTTAGAATTTGGCTTTTAACTAGTTTCTTATGTATCTTTCACATTAATCTGTTGTGAATTGTTTGAGAACCTTATATTTTTGTGATTGTAATATTTATCACAGAAGTATTTAATTTATTTAAAAAATCTTGATGAATAAATAGGATAAATGAGTAACAGCGAATCTAAAAGTCAAGCAAAAATGATAGTTAAAATGGGGTGATAGTTAAAAGGTTTTTTTATTGCTATAGAAGTTAGTATTTAACTATGGTAAAGAGTAGCTCCAATTTCTCTGTTCTTTGCATAGGTACTGTTCTCTCCCAGAGTATTTTCCACCATTTGGAAGTACTAGGGTTTGAACTCAGGGTCTTGCACTTGTCAGGCAAATGATCTACCAGTGAAACTGTGCTGATCATTTTCTTCTCTACTGATTTTATGAATAAGGTCTGGCATTTATGCCTAGACTAGACTGAACCTCAATCCTCCTATTTATGCTTTCAGCCAAGCTGGAACAACAGGCTCGTGCCACCTCATCCAATTGGTTGATGTGTGGGCTCATGAAATTTTTGCCCTGGCTGGCTTCTGCCCATGATCCACCATATCTCTTCCTCCTACATAGCTAGAATTATAGCCATGAGCCCCTGCATCAAGCTACTCTACCAGTTTTTAAGTGCAAGATAAAGTTTAAGACGGCAGCTACTTTCAGTATTTTGTCCTATGGGCAGATGCAATGCTACTTTTATCAAATATTTCATAGGAATTATTACCTTGACAGAAATCCAAGCATGTAACAATTGATAAGCATTCTAATATATTAAATGTATCATCCTAATAAACTAATACATTTGAACATTGATAAAATACAACCAAATAGATTAAACCCTAATTGTTTTATCCAGCTCTAAAGGCATCTTACAGCCAGTGCAAATTAGATTATAATGTAAATATATTTGCAACACATAAATGACATTTGCAACCCACAATCTGCAAACTGTTCATTCTTGATCATGTAAACAAGCAGTTTCCTTACATGATATAACGTGAACATAACAAAAACTTGTTGCAAATGACCACATTATTTTAACATAATTATCTTCATGTTCTTAGTCCTTAAATAATAGCAACAGAAGACTACCACACTTCTAGACACTAAACACCTAAGCAGTTACTGTTTAATATCCTGATAATTTGGTGCAATGGAATTAACACATTTGTGGTGAATATTACCATGCATAATCTACCCATCATCTCATCATGACAGATATTTTGATAAAAATGTGAAAAATATATTTTTATATACTTAGGGCTTTAAACAAAAATATAATCATATCTCTTTAGATACATAACTTAAATATTTGCAAAATGAAAGAAAGAATTAAAAACATTAAAAAATGTTTGAAGAAAGAAGGGCCACAAAGCATTATTTAGTCTAACTAATATGTTTTAAAGTAAGATAAACATCATTTTTATGAATGAAGAGTTTATACTTTTCTAAATTCATAGAATACATATTTATCTACCTACAAAAGTTCTCCCTTTAATGATTTTGTTTGTGATTGTAAAAAGGTGATTCTATTTATATTCCATCTAATTCTTTCTTGAAAAAAATTCCATCACCTTAATTTCTTAAAAATAAAACCATACACACTCTCACCAATGTTCAGAAACAAGTGAGCTTTTGCTCACTCAGTCACAGTGGAAGAGTGCTTTAAACAACAGAATAAGCCATGAATGGGAAATTCAGAGAGCAGAAAGCTCACTCTACCAGCAGAAGAACCTTTGCCTCTGGCACAGCCAAGGGCAGACATATTCCATATAGACATAAGAGCTCTAAATACTCTTTAGATGAAAATTTTATTAGATTAAATGTCAACAGACTAAACAAAAAAAAAATTGAATGTCTGGTATTTAGACAATGTTCGTTCCTAGAATAATGTATCTATTAAGAACTTGACCAGTTCTGAATTCATTCTTCAAAATGTGGTAATCTCAATTGAAGAACCAATGTTTGTGTTCTAAAATATTAATATTTTGAATAAATTTTTGAAGTTGATTCCCAATTGCAGCTTGGCTTTAGGTCACTTCTTTTCCTTTTATTAACATACACAGCCTACTTCTTGTTTGACTCATAGGAATTGCTAAACTCCTGGCCCAGGGCTCACAGCGAGTACTTCCTGTTTGGCTTTGGTGCTACCCCAGGTCTCCAGTCAGTTTCTCACAACAAAGTAAAAATAACTTTTCAAATGCAAATACGAAGTGTGCCTTTTCTACCCAGCACTAATTTCTAAGTTTTTAAGGTGATATTGATCTTCGACTATAATACATATATCAGAAAAAGACATCTCTACCTAAACTACTATTTTTTTTTCCAACTTCAAGTTAGATTATTCCACTATCACCCACCTTCTACAAGGCTGACTTTTAGTCCAGGAAGAGGAAATTACTTTGTAGTCTGTAATTTCATGTCCTTTACTCCATGGTTGGGGACATTTGCATGAGTCACATTTCCCCAGGAGTACCTCTTTCCTTATATCAACTTTTTGCCTGAAATATTTGACTTATATGGCATTTCAATTCCTATTCCTTATCTCATCATCACAGTAAATCTTCACATATCTGTTGTATCCTTTTATTATTTCAGATGATTTAAAGGAATATTTTCCACACTTGCAATTCTGTGTCACCAGAGAGCACAGTGACTTGAATATGATGAAAACTCTACGCAGGTTGCTTTTAGTAGTGCCTGTACCTTGACAGTTTCACACTGCATTCTAAATATCATTTCTAGATGATTTTAGTACATAGTGCATGTATGCAAGCACACAGAATTTTTGCAGTTCATTTTCTCAAAATATTTTTTTAACTAAAATAATCATTATGAGTTTATATTCTGCTCATTTAAAATCTGACATCTGTCTATATAGTTATTTGTGCTCAAATAATCTCATTTCATCTGTGTTCTTCTGCAGGCCTATCCATCCAGACAGGAGAACATGGATGTATCACAAGTTTTGAATAAATTTTGAAATAATTGATATATTCTCTCATTTTATGTTGAGGACAGTTTTTTAGACTTTGAGCTTTGTTCCTGTGAGTCATAGGCCCTAGGACCCACAGATCTGAACCAGCTCTTCACTTGTACTGAGCAGGTCTGCTGTGGCAGAGACAAATGCATCATCAGTAAAGTATAGCACTTCTGTGTCATGACAAGCAAATCCCAACAAGCATTCTTTTCAGTGGGTAGCCAGTCCAACACTTAGTGAAGTTTGCTTCATAATTTCATAATGAAGAGCTATATCTATGAACTGAAAATGGAATTCTATGAATACCTGGTTACCACATTCTAGTTAGCTCTGTGGTAACTTTTCAGATACTTCTTACCAAAGGTCAGAGAGTTTAGGAGGCCCAATTTTCACAGTCTGTGTCTTCAGTGGAAAATCAGATCGAGCTTCCTTCAACACATCTATTCTAGGGCATTTCTGTCTTCCCTAAGCTCACTTTAGGACTCCTCCATTACTGTGTAACAGATATCACCCAAGTCACCTAGACTATGGATGGTTAATTAAAGAACGTTTAGCACAAAAACAATATTATTAGATCGTGATACCTATGGCTTGGCAGGGAAATAGTGGGGCACCTGGAGTTGTTCCTTTAGGAATTTTATCTAAAAAGTTCTAAATAATTGACTAATTATCAGGGTTGATCAACAGATAAATCTAAATGAATTTTACGTACAAAACAATTCAGAGAAACCATGATAGCAAAACTGGATTTGGTAGAGAGGAGAATAAATGAGATTCAGAGAAACGGAAGTTGAGGTCACATAAATGAAAATGTCTCATGTCCATGAAAGACTGACCCTGTTAGCCAATCCCATTACTGGGAAATTCTGTATTTTCATGCTAAGAAAAATAAGCTCTTGTTATCAAAATAGGAAATAATTTATCAGAGTATAGCAAATAATTGATGATACACCAAAATGAATAAATTCCAGACACATTTTATTTGTTAAAATCTAACATCTAGTTCTTAGAAATAATATGAATAAGATTGGTATAGAGTGAATTTAAGTGTTAAGAATTTCAGAATAACACAACCTAAATAAAAGTAGAATTGAGCATGGGTTTCATGCTTCCTTCCTTCCTCCCTCCCTCCCTTCCTTCCTCCCTTCCTTCTTTCTCTCTCTCTCTCTTCCACCCCTCCTTTCTTTCTTTCTCTTTCTCTTAGAATCTAAGTTAAGTGGCATTTTACATACTTTTCTTCCCCTGAGTATGGAGTGCCTTTATTGGTAAAATTTATATCATGCCACCTAAATGTCTGGATTATTAAGTGACATCTATAAAAATAAATATATGTCTAGATACTATGAAACAAACTATAAATCAACAAATATTTTTCACACCAAAGGGAAAAGTGAATTATCTGAAAAAGTGTGATTTCAAGGCATGGATCCTCATTAGCAAATATAGTATGTCAAAAAAGTACGTAATAACAGTTTCAAACTGGAAGTAAAATCTCTCAATGTAGAATTTTGCAACTGAATAGTTGTCATTTAAAGATGAAGTCAAAATATGCCTACATTTTCAATGTGAAAAAAACTGTACAATTTACCACTAATAAAACCTCATTAAAATAATCACAAGAAAGTCTTTAGAGAGAAGATAAACTAACTCAAAGGAAAAAGTGGGGGCTTCCAATTAGGGCACCAGAAGCATTTGTCTTATACAAATAAAGAACAGGTAATTTACAAAACCCCCACTCATTTTCCCAGGTGGATGTATGGGAGAGCTCATGGAGTCTCCCAGTGCCTCCCAAGTGCAAGAGGAAGGGTATTATAGTGTGCCTATCCAGCTTCTGAGAGTTGCAGGGTCTTTAAGAAAGCACATATTTGTTCCAGGAGTGAAAGAAGGTTTACTCATTATTGACCTTTTTCTTACATTGTGCTAGTAGTTGTTAAGTAAATGTTATATCTTACCATCCACTAAATAGAGATTATCCTATAATGATACACTTATCTCAAGATATTTAGAATCATGTATGTATGATTTATATATATATATATAACATATATATATATATATATATAAAACAAACTATGTTAACAAAAAGTCATTGCCCAAGTGAAAGCAGATGAACTATTTCTTGTGAGCCTAGAAAATCACAGCTGCTTTGCTTTTTTCAAGCGGTTATTTGTAGACGGATGAAAGTGTGCACACACTAGACAAGTGCTCTACCACTGAGTTACATGCCCAGCTCACAAGCTGTTGATCTTAAACTAACATGATTCAGCACCTTTTCCCTAAGTGGGCACAGCTCTTCAACAGTACAGCTCATGGAACTAGTTTAGAAAGTTCATCACTAGAAGAAAACATTACTAACTCTGCACCAATGTCTCTCAGTAAGAACTATATGTCTGCTCAACTATTCTTTGTATAGAAATTGAAATCTGTGTGAAAGTCTTTTCTCAATGGATAAGATGTATAGCTTACCTTTTCAAAGGACTTGGCACTGGAACAGAATTCCCTTGAAGATCATCATGGAGAATCAGATGGAAGACCATAAAGTCTTTTATTTTCCCGAACTTTATTGTCATACATATAACAAAATTGAGTAAAGAACATGAGGCTTCTGCAGACTTGCACAATGTTGGCAATTCTACCACCAACTGAAGGATCATACATATATAAAAACCTGAATTCATTATAAAAGTCAATCTCCAATTTCAGTTATAGTAGAGTTGACTGCAATTAACATCATTAATGAAATAAAAACATAAAATTATGTACAGTGGACTTTAATTGGAGACTTGCAGTGGACATAGGAAGACCTAAGGATACTATAGGTATTCATAGAAATATGTATTTTCTAGCTGACATAAGTATTGCTGTACTGTATAGACATGTATCCAGAAAGTAAAGCATGAGAATTTCAAAATTGTTATTATGACTACCTGTTAAATCTGCTGATAAATCAAAATATTTGATCTTGTGTTATAGCTAAATGATTATTTTAGCTATAAAATTTAATTTCCTGAAGTGTCTTCAAAAACTCTCCTAGACCCAGTGGTAGCTCATGAGATTGGTCCATTTTACCTTATAGCATCCATATATTTAATTCATTTTTATTTTCTGAAGATTACTGCTTTGAACTAGAAAATCTTACTTGCCTGCTGGTTGAAATAAATTTAATATTTGAATTAAATGTACTAGAATTTTCTTTAAACATGCTTGCTCCTACACTTATGGTTTAAAAACAATGAAACCACGAGATCAAATTTCCATAATCATTTCATTTAAAAATGTATCATTAGAAGATAACTTTGAACCGCCTGTCATAGGAAGAATCTTTAACTCTTTAGACTGTTTTCATTTTGTGTATGTGTGTCTGTGGTTTCTTTTATTGAATGGCAGTACATTATGGCATTTACAATAGTTCTAACAATATAGCAAATCTATCTTACTTGAATTCGCCCCCTCCACCATTCTCTTTTATATCCCCCCATTCCTGTAACAGTTTCAACAGGTCTCATTTTTCCATGCCTCTACATGTGTGTACAATGTTTGTACCATATTCACCCTCCCTAGGCCTTTCCCCAAATGCTGCCTGCTCCCATTCGTACCAATTCTTCAGGCAGGAGCTGTTCTCCTTCATGTTCTCCAAAAAAAAGTGACATTTTTGTTTCTTTCAGATAGCTACACGGGGAGTCCCCTTGTGACATTTCCATGTATATATATATACATATACATATATATATATATAATCTGAATTGATTCATTCCCTCTATTATATTTCTCTCCTTCCTACCTTAGTCCTCCTTTATGGTGATTTAAAAATTCTATATTTATTCTTGTATAGAGAGTACATCAACCATATTCACTTCTTAACTTCCTTCTTTTACCCTCCACATCTTGTATGTAAACCCCCCCTAGCATGACCTGTTTTTCATAGCATTGCTATATTTGTATTAGGTCTGTATGCCACATATGAAAGAAAATGTGGCATTTGGCCTTCTGAACCGGGCTAGTTTCACTTAAGATGTTCTCCAGTTCCATCCATTTACTTTGCAAATGACAAAGGTTCATTCTTCTTTTTGGCTGAATAAAATTCCATTGTGTATAAACACCATATTTTCCTAATCCATTCATCAGCAGTGCAGTGCCCCTTTCTTACTCACTGTCCTGCTAGTCTAGACTTCCCCTGGCACCCTCCAATGTTTTGTCCTCCATTTTGACAATGCCTTTTCTATGGCCAGATGGATTTCTGTGTAATCTACATGGTTTCACCCATACCATGATGCACCTTGAGCAAATTCCTTCCTAAATTCTTTAAAAAAGCAGCAGAAGTGCTAACAAGAATTTGGATATTTACTCTTTATTTCTGCCACTTAAGATCTGGAAAAAACATCATGCATAAAACATTTTGTTTGACCACCTTCACTGCACTTCTCAATATATTTAAGAGACTTGCTATCAAAGCCTCCAGATGGCCTGAAGTTTTGCTAACATATTGAAATAAAAGTTCTGAAGGTCTTTGCTGTGTTCCCCCAGTCTCCAAGACAAATCTGAGAATTGCTTTTAAAAGTCAAATTTAAAAGTTTAGTAATTGGTAAAACTTAAATTAAACCCAGCTTGAGAAGGGTTGAACATGACAAAATAATAGTTCAAGGAGATTTAGAGATACTGCTAGAGTTATGCTGAAGTTAGAAGAAACAATTGAAAGGTTATTCCAAGGAACTTGCAGTTCTATTTTAATGCTAATGAACCAAGAAATATTAGGCTAGGGGAGTTATTCTGTATTCAGAGCATTCCAATAAATTAAATGAAAAAAGCACAGATCTGATGCAACTTGCAAGTGCTGGTTTCAATAACTATCACATCAGCTGAGTATTTATCTAATCAACACAGCTAAATTTACTTTTCTCACTAATGCTGTTTTTCTTTTTATCACATTGTTTTAATGTCAATTTAGCCAAACTGAGGGTTTCCCCCTGAATTACTTGAGAAATAAGCTAGGAAGCTCTTATTTATAGAGGGATTTAATAAGTAGGAGAAATACTGTGCAGTCATTGTGACATACACTTAACATGCTTCTCTTATCCCAGAATTATGTATAAAATCTGTATTTACAAAGTATTTTCAAAGACTTCATTCATCTACAACAGCTTGTTATCTTTTAGGTTGACCTAATTAAGATGATTTATCTAACACTTTCTTTTGTGTATTTCAATCTGAACTCTATACAATTTCTCAGGCATCCCCTCTCCTTCCCTCTTAATACCATCAAGCTGGTTTTTCTCTAATTTACAAAATGGCAAAATGATATATTCAAACTGTGTAATGTGGACTAAAGCCCTCTCAAACATTTATTAGAGTGTCACTCAAAAATTACCTGTGAGCGTGGTTCCCTGGGAATGGAGCTCTGGAGGATTCATGCCCCAGGGCGCTCAACAAAAAGTATCAATGTGGTAATATAAATACTAGCTACTTTGGCCACATCAGACACCAAATGTAAAAAATAGTCACTAACAATTCTTTCTGATGTAGCTTAAATTTTATTTCATCTCAAAGTTTCTCAAGCCTTTCTAGGCATATTCTCTTATTGTCTTAATTAAAACGGAAAATAAATCACCCAGTTTGCCATTTGTTGATACACTTATGCACTCACTATGTGTTTGAAAAAGACCTATTGTGAATTTTATCATCCTTGTGGTAGGTTGCAATGAATCCATTTTGGACAGGTTTATAATGCAAAAGAATTTCACTGAGAATGTTAGGGATAATAAATGTGAGAAAGGAAGCCGTTTTAGGATTAAGGATAAGTGAGAGACAGACAGAGCCTGCTTGTACTAGGAAGAAATAATTTTCAATCTGGAGGTTATAATGAACTATCAGTTTTTTATAAAAGTGACCTTTTTTAAAAAATGAAGAGGCGTGACTTCTCCTTTAGCAAGAATATTGAATTAATAATTGTCAACCTGCAATTAGAAGAAGAGCAGGCTTTCAATTCTTATATCTTTTCTCTAAAACGTTGGCACATAAAAAGAAGTGCCCTGGACAGATGGGAAATTAGCATGTCATAAAAATCTGTCTAAGATTGGGTGTTGCTGTCAATCTCCTGCAAGTAATTACATCACAATGATTTTCCTGAAAATAACCATGGACTTATATAAGAAAAAATAGTTTGTATATGAGGTAAACAACAATAGACACCAATAATTTCCTTTCAGCATAATTTCTTAATCTCTTTTTTAATTCTCTTCTAGTGTGGAGATATGGTGTGATAATAGGATTTTAAAAACCATTTTTAAGAGGAAGATGCATGTATTAGCAGATAGTGGGTGTTTATCTATTGCACTCCTCTTTAGTTAATGCTTTCTGACCCCTCTTGGGTTACGTGGACTTCCTTTCCCATCTATACCACACTTCTGATAAGTCCTGTCATTGAAACAGGTGACCTGTAGCAGGTACATCTGATAAAACTATAAAGTATGGAATCAAATGTAGGCATCAGAACTCCATAGACAATTAGTGGGTAACATGCTTGTGGTCATTAAAGGGAAATCCTTAGTAACTTATAAAGAGAAGGCAGCTGATGAGTTCTGTTAGCCTAGGTGATATTTGTCACTCAGGAGAACTGAGACTCAAATTCTCTGCAAAAAGACACAGTGCCCCAGGCTTCAAAAACCAGTCCTGTCAGACAGTGCACTCCTGGGTGGAACCTAGTGATGTTTGTGTCTTCTCAGAACAATGTGATTTCTATCTCTCGCCTTTCTCTAGTCCAGCATTTGTCCACCGCCACACTTTGGATCAGATAGTTCTACACTATGGAGGCTGTCTCGTGCACTGTGGGATGTTCTGCAGCAGACTTGACTTCTATCCACCAGATACAAACAGCAGACCATACCACAGTCTGCTATGCAACCCCAAATGACTCCAGACATTGACAAATATTCTAGGACAGAGGGATTTTCTGCAATTGCACCTGTTCTTTAGGTCATAGATTTTTTTTCTCTCTTCATGAAACAAAGAATTTCATCTTGTACCTATACTGTAAGTAGTTCCCCAAAATGTCGCCTTGAGGAAATGAGTGAATCAGATCTAGCTGCCTGAATTTGGGTAGAAAATTGTATTGGAAATTAAAGTAAAAAAATGCAATAAAAAGAATAATGCTTTCAAGGTTTCCTTCCACAACCCATGCATGTTTGCACATGTAAAAAATGTGTTCACTATAATTTCAAATGTATGAGCCCATCAATTGAAATATTGAAATGGATTTGTTTTACAGAATTTCTTTTGATATAACGTAGATGTTGGCCACTGGGACCTTTTTGGTAATTAAAACCTTTAGTACAGTTCAAAAGTAACTTGATACAAAGTATGGGGCTGTTTAGCCTCACTCAGACTAGTCAATTAGTTACCCCTTCCAAATATTTTTGGAATGGCACAACAATATATACTAAACTCTGTTCATATGCATTATTTATAACACAGTCCACATGTAGCTATGCAAAGATATATGGTAGGTATGTACTGTATACATAATAATTAAATTTTCTACTCTTTTTACGTCAAGTCACTAATAATGTCATCAAGATTGAAACGTTGTTTTCTTCTACATAGAACCACTTTAAATATCTGAAGTCATATCCACCGTTTACCTAACAGAACTGATGTTGTCAGATGGTGTTTTTCTTCTGCAGCATTACCAACTTTGCACAGCCTGTATTTATACCAAAGAATATTTCCTGTTCTACCTCTAAATTCTTTGTAGATACCTGTGCCAACCAGTGCTTTGAAATTTATGAAATGCAGTTGATATCCTCATTCAGTAATTACTGGCAATGAATTATGTCACGGTATCTATTCTGCAAGATATTCCCAGACGCTCATAGTATCTCCAACTTTACATATATATGTAACATATATACATATACATATACATATATATATATACACCATATATACATATACATATATATACATACACATGTGTGTGAAGGACGTAGATTCATGTAACAAAGTTTTAACATATGCTGAATTAAATTCGGGACAATACTAAATAATGTAAGGTGGTTTCTATGATAATTCGGACTGAAAGTATATACTGAGTTCATGTGCACTCTGGGGCATCTAGTTCTACTTAAAAGAAAATGTTGTAAACTGCTTCTAATATATAGGGCATTTTTGATATCTTTAGCACACACTGTCTCCTCAGAAATAATAAGCATATTATAAAATCATTACTATCACTGAGAGGAAATTCCCACTCTGCTTAAGTTTGAGCTTCCATCTGTCCCTCCCAGGGCATCTTGCCGAGTGTTGACAGAGTGAGCGACTGTGTCCGCACTGTCCTCATGCCTCACACTTTCACATCATTCCCCTGCCATTTAAATCACTCTCTCTTGGGCTCCCAGGACCTCCTCTTCTCTTCATGATTCGAAAGGCATATTTAAAGATTTTAGGATTTTTTTTCTTTTACTACCTAACATATGGGAAAAACTTTACTCACTTTGATTTTTTTTTCTGTTTGCTTAGTATTAACTTGCAAAACTTTAGTTTTCTGATTTTTTTGCATGGAAAATTAACCTTTTATTAATGATAAATCTAAAGAAAAAGCTAATTTTGACATCTGACAATCATTTTTTATGGAATTTTTTTATCACATTGAGTTAGAAATAAAAAATATACATATTTTTATTTCATTCACATATACTGTATATACATGAATATTAGACAAAGAAATAATATATGTGTATGTGTGCAAACATGCATCAGTGCACATATATTCATAAATTTATATATGTGTATTTATTCAGTGAACTTTGTATTCATTGAACATACACAGTGTACAAATGCACAGTAGATTTATGAGCAAATGCTTCCCCAGTTATTCGTGAGACTTTTAAATGTAGCATAGAAAGATTTAAAAAGGAGCAAAAAGTGCCTTTTAAAAACACTTTACATGCTTCTTTTTTAGTTTTCCCAAAAATGTGTTCTTTAGGGTACACTAAAACAACTCTGTTGCTGACCATGACACCAGCTGTCCAAAATGGTGTCCTTAACAACCGAATAGACTGTGGAATGAATTTTAGAAAAACATTTCAAATATTAGAATCATCAGAGTTTACTTCCTTCTAAATAGTTAGGACAAGGTGGATATTAAAGATAGAACTCATAAATAAAATAAGTTCAAAAGGTTAATTATGTAAAGAACATGCCTGCGTTTAAATGTTGTATGTGCTGCAGAGACATGTACAGGAATGCAGATATTAGACGATGGAAAGAGAAACAATTTAAAAAAATTTTTTCACAGCTTCGTTGCATTACTACCTGAGCATGTTTCTAGTTAAACCCCAATTTTATACAAAAGCCAACTTTCCATATTCTGTTTGATTTCCAGACACTTAAATGAATTGAATGGGCCAAGCTAAGGCATATTTGCAATTTCCCTTTGAAGAAAATGGTGTTAAAATCTGAGCATACTTAAGAATGCAGTAAGCCTATGTAACTGCCTTCATTTGAGAACAGGCGGCTAATTAAGGCAATTGTGAAGGTCACTGGCACAGCTTTTAAGCCAATGTAAAAATACAGATATGCATTCCTGACAAGATTCACAATTCCTTCAGAAACATGCAGTGCAAAACTGTAAAGCCATCACAGTCAGTAATGGGTAGTACCTGCTTTTGGAAAAACCAGCTTTCTGGAAGGAAAAACAGTTCACATTGTTTCCTTGTCTACAAAAGGTTCATCTCATAGACTCCCCCTGAGAGTGAAGATAATACATTTGCTAAGACGTATTTTAGCAAACGATGTAGCCAAACATTAAAATTCTTGAACTCCTGGAAATAATGGTTTTGCCTGATTTAATTGTTAATAAAGTGTATTATCTTGCCTTCTTTGAAGATAAAATAATAATTATGGTTTGGATTACACAAAAAATTAGTATTGGTGAACTAGTACAGTCATGAAAGATATATTTGTTATGTAAAATTTTCTGTTTCTTAATTGTAATTTTAACCCCTGAAACTGTCAGCTAGATTCAACAGAAAGAAAATATTGTTCTATACCACAGACTAACTCCTACATGTTGAACATACCAGGCTATTCCTCTCCCTTGTCAATTGTACTTAGAGAACAAGAATTTTCTTATGTTCACTGAACTCACACACTGCAGGTATCTCATAGAGAACTGGAGACAACACCACAGCTCTGCTCAGCTCTGGTTAATGTGAACCACACCTGGGGATCTCACCCTTCAAAAGCAGTTGCTTTAAGTGAGGCAGAGAGGGGGTTGAGGGGAAATGAGATAAGTCTAATTGGAATTGTCACTATGAACCCCCCACCCCGTAAAATGATTATATCCTAATGAAAGAGTTTATAAAAAAAAGACTGGTTGTTTCAGGAGCTTAAGTATGATGTATCTGATACGTTGTAAGAACTTTTATAGATTCCACCATGTACCCCTACCTAACGCAACAATTTAAAAAAAGTCTAGTAATCAAGAAAGATTAACTCAATAAAACTCAGGCTAATTACTCAAAAAGAAAGAAAGAAAAAGGGCTTAGGTATCAGCTCTACATGAACATGACATCAAACTACTGACGTTGTTGGTAAGGAGTAGTTAGAAGGCCTGAGAAGTTCTAATAGAATTCAACAAAAATTCCATACTCGTCAACTTGTCCATTGCTGTGACAAAATGTCTGGAAAAAATGACTTAAAGGATGAGAGATCTATGGTGGCTCACAGTATCAGAGGTTTCGGCCCAGGGTCTCTCGGGTCCATGTTTCTGGACCTGTGGCAAGGCAGTTTATCATGGTGTCAGGTCACTGGGGAGAAAGCTGCTCACCACGAATCAGCCAGGAGGCAGATGAGGTTGGGAAAGGAAAGAGGCCTAGGGCCAGATACACTGTTCAATGTCACACACCACAGTCACTCACTTTCTCCCACCAGGCCCCACTCCAAACAGCCCATTCAGTTAGGAGCTCATCAGTGGATTAATCAAGGACGATGTTAGCACTCTCGTAATGCAATAATTGGGCCACCAGCTGAACACCACGCTTCAACATTGGAGCCCCGTGAGACTATGTCACAGCCAAACCACAACAAACGTATTCACTATTGGGTTCATCCCAGATGTGAAGAATACCTCCCCCCCCCGCCCCGTGTCAGTCATTTCTGCTCACTGCAGTCTGAGGAAAAAATTGTCTCGGGGTTTTAATTCATGTGGGGGCCAGCAGAGCCAAAAGAATCATACAGAATTAACTCAAAATTGGGTTAACTAGGAAATTCATATTCTTTTGGCTAAAAAGAATTTGCAATGATGGATTCTGATATTATTAGCAAAGGGGGGTAATAGGGACAGTGTGACGGACGTAAAAAAATTCACAACTTCAGAGGCCAATTTATTGAAGGTACCAAAAAATTAGACTGAACATGGCTACATCTTTGTTACCAAGAAAAGAATACTCTTTGTATAGAATTTTGTAATTAGAAGTGAAGTCTATCCTTTCTATTTGGGAAACAAATAGAAATTTGTTTCTATAGTGAAGTCTATCCTTTCTATTTGGGAAACAAATACATTTGCTATTTAAAAAAAGAAATGGGCAAAATTTGTAGATGATTTTTACATCATTTATTTTTTCCTGGAAAATTTAAATATTTATTATATAATGACCCTTGTTAAAGTTCACAATACTATGTTCGATTTCAGCTTGATTTTCAGACTGTAAATTAGCCCCAAAGGATTTATTTATAATCATTTTTTTCTCCAAAGTAACTTTTTACAGTTCTTGTATCTGATGCTGACATATTTTAAAATATCAATGTTTGTTTAATTCTGCTGCTAGTTTCTAACATCTTTAATTATATCTTCCACTTTTTACTGAGCAGATGATTTTTAACTAATCTATCATTTAACAATCACTAGGGTTACTTGGTAGTGGTGCATTTTTCCAGAAAATTTGTGTTAATATCTCCTGAATACACTTAGCCACTAATAATTTGAGGTCATTTTATTTTAATCTCCAATCTTAGTTATCTCGTATCTTATTTACATTTGAACTGGCAGTTTTTGTGATAGCAAGGTGGTGGATTCTCCTGTGAGTGGTTTTTTCCTTTCTTCATTTTATCTACTTTCAATAGAGGTCTAGATAGTAAAGTTCCCTTCTGGTTACTCTGTGTCTATTTAATTGTACTTTCACCAGTCTACCATTTCTTTTATCAAGATGTGCTTTTGAGAATACTGACTTTATATAGTCATTTTAGGCCCAGCACTCTCCTTTGAGTAAATACAAGACCTCTTTTTCTTATTCTTGCATAGCTATTAAAACCAGTGTCATTACTGCAGCCCCCAAACTATTTCTTGCTTTCTCTTTGGTTTGCTTCTTTTTTTCTGTGTTGATCAATTCAGAACTTTAATGTCAAATTTAATTAGATTATCCACCATCTCCTCAGCTCAGACTTTCATAATTAAGGCAGCCATGGTGATTGTCATCTTCAAGGACTCTTTCCTCTTCTTTCCTCTTCTTTTGCACTCATTCTGTGCTGTTAGTATCTATTTTCTTCCTCCACCTGGGAGGAAGCGTGGCGAAAAGTTAAAGGTTGTTGTTCTACTTCTGTAATTTGTAACAAATATCTTCAACAAAATCATTTAGTTTTTCAATCAAATATGAAGTAAAGTATTAGAAAACATGGATTAATCCAGACTTTTAAAAAGTAGGTTTCAAGATTATGACATATAATAATCGAAGAGAAGTATATGCAAATAAGGTCCTTGCACAACTAAATATCAGAGCCATGCATTTACTTCAATAACCTGAAAAAAGCTCAAACAGAGATAAAAGTTTCTATCTTCAAATGTTCTTAGTAAAATCAAATTCTCAAGAATTAAGTTTTTCATTCTCCATTTACTTTTTTATTGAAAACAAAATTTAGATTTTTGGACATTAATGATTTAAAAGTATATAATCATATTTTTGATATAAATAAATCTTTATTCTTTCAGAGAAGATTTTGTCCTTCAGATTTTATAATAGTATGAAAGTCAGACCCAAACCTCCTCAATAACCAACTCAATGAGAATATCTGGCAGATATTCTAATAACCATGCATTAGATTTGAGCCTATTTTTCTTTTTCTGTATAGTTTGGATATTTGAAAATGTTATTAATTATGAGAAAACTAAATGTTATCATTCTGTAAATCTTTTTTTTTTTTCTTGGTAGGTTTGAATTCAGGGCCTCACATTTGCTAGGCAGGTGCTCAACCACTTGAACTTCTCTACCAAACCATTTTTGTGTTTGGCATTTTCAAGACACGGTCTTGTGAGTCTGAGTAGCTTGGATGACAGGTGTGAGCCACCAGCTCCCTGCTTATTCTGTTAAATCTAAAATTGGTCCTGTTTTCTGGAGTCTGAGGTGCAACTATAGTGAAAAAATGTATATTGGACATTGGCCTTATGGAAGCAAATTGGACTATTCCATATAAACAATCTGATAATCTTGTCATTCTTTCAAAATCAATAGGATGTAATACTGAATCTAAGTTTTTATTAAAATTAAATGAAAGACTAGAAGTAAATTCATGCACTAAGAATTCATTTCATATGTTTTAACTGTCTGAAACCAGGTGAAAGGTCTTGTTATAATATTCCTAATGCTTCTAATATAATTGCCGATTTTAACTGTAAAGTAAATTGAATGCCAATGTCCTTGTTCTATCTTTGGTTTAAAAAAAAATCCCAACCCCTGAAATTGAAATTAATTAAAGGAAAAATGAATTAAGCTAGTATTACATATTTTTAAATTCTGCTTTATGTCTTACTTAGATATTATATCTTAGCCTGACGATCAATTTAGGAATGTTTAAAAATATTGGTGAAATTTCCAATAAGTAAACATTTTCAAATATTTTATTTTTCATATGAGTTTCATATGAGTTATGTTCATAACTTAAATTATGAGCATATCAAATGGTTGTAAGGAACATTTGATTGGAATTCTAATGAGATGTAAATAAACCATGTATATTTTTATTTCCAATAGAATTTCAGTAAAAATACATGGAATACGTAGACTTTTTTCCTATTACATATTATCAAGAAATATCAGGTCAGTGTTTGAGTTTTGCCCACAAATAAAAGAAATAGAAATAAGTGAACAGGGAATGTTTCTTGAATTTTTATCTTCTGTGAACAAACCATTAACTAAATAAAGAATCTAGTATCTACTTTCAAAAACAGAAAGGTATCAAAATCTAGTGCAAGGTCTTGAACTCTGCAAAGAACTTAAGCCTGAGCCATCACACTCATCTGGTCATAACGTCACCTACAGCACCCGGAGACATTCTTCTTTCTGAGACCCAGTGGCCCATGCTCGGGCAAAAGAGTCTGTCTGGAGTCTGAAGCTCTGCTGCTGCTCGTTTTGTCTTTGTTTCAGTGGTCACTGCAACACATTCTACAATTTTATTGGCTTCAACCACAAAAATGTAGTGTCTTACAGTTCTAGAGATCAGATGTCCAAAATTGATTTCACTGGGCTTACACCAAAGTGAGGTGAGGTGGAATTTTTTCCTGAGTCATTAAGAAGAGGGTGCTTTTTGGCTTTTACGGCGACCAGGGCCTCATACCCTCACATGTTCAGTGGATCACGAGCCCTTTCATCCTCAAAGTCAAACACAGCAGATGTCTTATCTCCCTGAGTCTCATTCTTCTCTGTCTCTTTTTTTACTTTTAAGAACTTTATGAGTTGGGTGCCAGTGGCTTACCCAAGCTCTGTCATCCCAAGCTCTGAAGGTGACTGAGATAGAGAAGATCATAGATGCAGGCCACCATGGGCACAAATGCTTGTGAGACTTCATCTGAACAGAAAGGGCTGAGTATGGTGGTGTGTGCCTATCATTCCAGCTACAGTGGGAAGCATAAAATATGAGGCTCATGGCCTGGATCAGCCCGGGCAAAAGGGAATTCACTAGCTCCAAAACTACCAAAGCAAAAAAGTACTGAAGGTATGGTTCACAAGCAAGATGCCCTGAGTTCAAACCTCAGTGCCAACAAAAAAACAAAGCCAAAACAAAACAGAAACAACAATAATAACAAAAACCCTATGATTACTGGGGACCCACTCAGATAATTTAAAATAGTCAAATTATCTCAAAATTAAGCCAAGGATATATTATAGAAATGAAAAAGATAAAGTAAATATTTTAAAATATCATACAATCATGTATGCTACTACACATAAACTAAAAATGCTTGTTATTAAAAATAAAAATCTGTGCAACACTGACACCACAACAAGTAATAAATTCTACACAGAAGATAATTTTATCATCTTAATTGTGTTAAAACACTGTTCTTATTAGTTATAGATTTTAAACTAGAATGTTTCACATTATGGAGATAATAAGTAAGGGTAATTGCCCTTAAATAAATTTACTCTATTACAAAAATTATACACTCATTTATCAATTTGGTTGTTGTCTTTAGATGATCATTCAATTCTCATGTACATAATTTTCCTCAAGAAGAACATGTAATTAATAAGGTGAGGTGAAAATTTTCAAATGTTGATACATACAAATTTGTACTAATTGTTTTTGGCACTCCATGCTGCTTTATGCCTAGTTTGAAGTGTCAATTATTTCTTCTGTATGAAATCACCTGTTATTGTTGTTCTGAGACCTCGTTCCTTAATCCTACTTAGGGCTACCACAAACTAAGATTCTTTGAAAGACAGTGAGTTGAGTAATTTGAAGAAATCCAAATTTGTCAAAAGCCAAAGTAAAAAAATCAATTTTTATACAATTAGGTTAGAACAGAATTTTTTTTTGATGAGTCTAGTAAACACTCTTCCTTCATTTTATAGAAACCAATGAAATACTTGTACTCAGCTCCAGGCTCATATCTTATCATAAGTGCTATGGGAGTTTTTACATTTTTAAGAACCAAGTTTACTGTTTTAAAAGTAACCCTAGATGATCTTGCTTAAAATATTTGTCTTTCCTGTGCAAATTAATTGCACCCAGACAGGAGGATAAAAGTACACAGGAAATCGCTAATAATTCATCCCATTCGAGACTACATGATAATTGAAGGATTTGCTAAAACTGTGTAATTGGAACAAGATGTGGAAATGCGGCATTCATTAGTAATAAACCACAATGTAATTTACATGACCGTAAATAGCACTCTCATGTAAGAACAAGTCTTGTAAATCATCTCAAAGTATCTTTACATTAAAATTGTTTGGTTAAACAAAGACACAGTGTAATAGAAAATGAAGAATGGTAATGAAAGGCAAACTGGGGCACAATTCATGCTAAATGATCCTTTGTCATTTAAATTCTACTGTAATTTTATCCTAGAGTATTCATACAAAACATCTGAAGCAAAACTGCAGACAGGAAGAGTAGGTGATGGCAAAGACCAAACTGATGAAGCAAGGGTCCTGTTTTCTGGCTTATGCCTTGATCTCATATGTAGAACCTTTCTTCACCTGAGACTACTTGCTCCTTTGTTACATACACTCGAAATTATTGGTGGAATTTAAATGATTTAGTTAGGTAATCCATCTGGAATGGACTTTAAGTGTTACTTTTGGAAAAAAAATGATTTGGGAAGAATATCACTAAATTTCTGTCATTTAATGTGGAATCTGATGTGGATAATTAAGAGATCTTTATCTATTGTGCTACCTGTGGATGATTCTCTTATCTTGTTTACAGACAGCTGTGTGCAGGACTGATGAGCTCTGAAGAGCCAGCATGGCTAGATCTTCCCGGCTGCACACTTGATGACAACACTCTGGTGGGTTCAGATCATGTTGTAGGACTTGATGTAAGAAACAAATTAGCAAATGTTATAAATCTTGATGGGATTGGTGATTGATAATGTTTATCACCCTGCCATAGGTGATTTGTCCCTACACCACCCCTAAGGCAGATCTGTCAAATGGACGGAGTAGCCTCTTGTAATTTTTTAATCTCATTTCATGTTGTTTGCAGTTGATTTCCACTGTTTCTAAAGATGCTTGAACTAACAGTAAAATGCTGAATGTATGCTTTTTATATAGTCTATTATTGCAGTTGTCAATTTTGACACATTTTCCAAAGGGAGTACAGTTAGTGGATAAAAGGGGTGACACATCACATTTACATTGTCTGTGAGGGCTGGCATGATAACACATGTCTATAATCCCAGCTACTGAGGAGATGGAGGCTGGAGGATTGCATGTTCCAGGCCACCCAAGGTATAGTTAGCAACGATCCTATTCTAAAAACTACTCATAAAAACAAAAAGGAATGAAGGCATAGCTTGATTGGTAGAGTGCTTGCCTAGTAAGTGCAAGACCCTGGGTTCCACCCCCAGACTAATATTAGCAAACTGCCAAATATCAGCATAAACAAAATCCAAGGTAAAAATGAGGCCAGCGAATTTCCTATTCATTGCTAATTTAGCAAATTGTAATTACTAATGGACAGTATATATGCTATCTATGGTGCTTAAAGAAATGGTAAATTGAAGAAAGAAACATCTAAATTATTATTTATGCAACACCACACCATATTTATAATTGTCAGAGTATTCTAGAAAGTCTAGGGCAGACACAGATTTCAGAAGTAATTCAGGTGGGGGAATCTATATGGCTTTCAAAATAATCCTCCTATAACTTTAATTTCCCATTTGACTGCACTTGCAAAAATATCTGGAGACAGAAATCAAAGCTAATGAATCATTTCAAACTATCAAAATTAAATTCTTAAACTAAGCAGTTTGTGGCTTTTCTCCTTTTATGAAGCAAGTTACTTAGAGTCTTGATTTTATTTAATCGTAAAGCAAGCAAGCAAACAAAAAACAAACATGATCTCTCCTTAAGCTGAATAAATGACTGTCTTTATTTTATATATACAATCCAAAATTCCCAGGGTATTATGGCTACTGGGGAGGCACATCAGTTCTACAAAATCACATTTTATGGTCCCTGTGGGTTTTGCCCCCCATTTATTGTGGTAAGCTGCTAGTCTATAAACCCCTCAACTCTTATCTGGTGTCTCCATAGTGTGTCTGACATATCCAAAAGTCACTGGATTTATGAACAAAAATAAACACATGAAGAAGTGTTCAACTTCCCTGGTTATAAAAGAGATGCAAATCAAAACACTACTTACATTTCCTCTCACTCCACTTAGACTGGCAATAATCAAAGATAATAACAAAAACAAATGCTGGCAAAGATGTGGTGAAACAGGAACCTTATACATTTCTGATAGGAATGCAAACTAGTACAACCACTATGGAAAGCAATATGGAGATTCTTTAAAAAAAAAAAAAAAACTAGAGGTAGAACTGCCATATGATCCAGTGATACAACCCCTGAGCATCTACCCAAAAGAACATAAGGCAGGATCCAGTAGAGACACCTGTACACCGCTGTTCATTACAGCACTATTCACAATAGCCATGCTTTGGAAACAACCCAAGTGCCCTACAACTGGTGAATGGATGAAGAAATTGTGATATATATACATGAGTATTACTCAGCCATAAGGAATAATGACATGTGGTTTGAAGGTAAATGGATGCAATTGGAACACATCATGTTAAATGAAGTAGGACAGGATCAGAAACACAAAAGCCACATGTTTTCTCTCATTCATGGAAGTTAGATCCAAAGATAAACAGATACACAAAAATAAGCATGATCATATACAAACTCAAAATATGTTTGTAACAGTGGAACTACTCTATGGAAGTCAGGGAAAGTGGAAAGGAAAAGAGAAGGATAGAGCATCAGTAATATCTTGTAACATAATATATGAAGGTAGAGGATATAAGGATGTGTATTGAAAGCTGTTGAAAAATGGGGGATGGGAGGTAAAGAAATAAGGGAGATTAATGGACAGGGTTGAACAGACCAAAGTAAAGCATACACACAATAAGAATGGATTGAGACACCCCTTTAAATATCAATTGAATGTTCATAATGAAAGACAAGATTGTAAAACAGGTACAGTGTATGGGGGGATACTAGTGGCTGGGGGGAGAGTGAATGAAGGAGATTAAGGTGAGGGTATATGGTTGATGGACTTCATAAATCGATATGAAACAGAATGAAGAAGTGTTTCAATTGCTTTAAGTGTGGTGGGGAGGGGGTTGAAGGAGAGAGACAATGAGGGCAGTGGAGCTAATGCACAATGTAAGTATAAGTGGAATTGTCATTATGAATCCCCCCATATAACAAAAATATCCTAATAAAAAATAAACTAAAATAAAAAAGAGCAAACAGAAGAAAATGGTTATCAGCCATTTGAACCAAAACTCTGAATGAATCTAATGTCCTTCAGTTGGGATGCTCAAAATGTCCCTCTTATATGAGAGAGAAGTTCCATTTGGAGACAAAATTCCAATGCGTTTATCTGGAACATCCACACGTATTTAACAGTGATCAACATGCACAGAGGAAAGGAAGCTACAATGGGGGGAATCAACAGAATTAAAAATCATCTTATCTAAAATAAGAAAAAGCAAATGTAAACACTTCAAAGACTATAGATGTTGGAGGAGTTATCAGAGGTAGCTCGAAGACTAACAAAATATTCAAAGAACTCAAGGGGAATCTTAAATAAATGAATGCTCCATAGGAAACTATCATAAACATTTTAAAGCACAGAAAGTATAGGGGAAATGTAATTTTTGAAACTAAAAATTGTGATTAATTAATTGAACAACATAAATAGAGAACAATTACTCTGACATAGGTCTCTCTACATAATAATAAAGTTTGTGGTATTTGTACAGATGTTGAAAACCAATGACAGAGAAAAGAATGCTGGATAGAGACCACAGAGAAAAGGTTCTTTAGCATGTCACAAATCTATCATGATGGACACGTGAAAAAGTAATGGCTATTCAAGAAAAGAACCTGAAATAGCTAGAAGGTGTTATAGAAGATACAGAAACAAAGAAGGGTTGTCCAAATCTTTTGAATACATCTGGACAATCATTGAGTCAGACTAAGTAACTGAAACACAGATTGAGCCACTACTTCAGAGCCAGAGTTTGTCTAATAAGTTCAGCACAGTTGATGGCTGATACTAGGCACATGAAGTGATACAGAACAAAGCCTCAACCTCCACAAAAAATATTCCAAGTGTCAAGGATAAGCATGAATTTGTCTAAGTGAGAGAGTGCTAAGTTAGCATACAATAAACCCAAAGCATGGATCCCTAGCACAGCAAAATAAAGGGATCATAGACAAATAAATAGATAATAAAGAAATCAATAATGTAAAAGAACTAGCTTAAAATTCATGGTAAAAATAAAAATACAATGAAATATTGAGTATCATAACATATTATAAAAAATAAAAAAAACATAGTATTAAGGGGCAGAATTTGTTTATCAATGGTAGAAAGCTTGCCTTGTATAAACAAGGCCCCTGGTTACTTCTCCAGCAAGTATTAGAAAACTACAGAAAAATTATTTGAAGTACTTAAATTTCTTATCAGAAAATATAGACTGAAGAATACTTTAGGAAAAATATCTTGGCAATGATGAAAAAAAAAAAAAGGCTGACATTCACTATTTCTTTTTGTAGCAAAATTACCCTCAGAATTAAGGCAACCTAAAGATATGTAATCAAATGGACTCCAACACATAGTGTTGTCAACAGACCAGTCTCATAAGGGACTGCTGAAGACAGTCTTTAAGCTGATGAGAAATTATGGTTTACAGCAATATAAATCCTCAGAACGAAATGAAAATTTTCATAGACTGTAAATATACATCTAACTGGTATTTTGCATCAGTTAAAATGATGGTTTTCTTTTAGTTTCTTTTAAATACATGACTGCTCAAAAACCAAAATTATAACATTATCTGGTAGAATTTTTAATAGATGTTGTTGTAATACATATGACAAACATTGCATAAAGAATGGTGTCAGGGTAATAGGTAGAAATACAGAGTTCACTTTCAAGGTTTTGACAGTACGAAGACTAAGTTTGCTATTAAAATACAAGGATGAAAATTTTTAATCCTTACAGCAAACTCTAAAAATAATGAAAGGAGAATAGTTTAAAGGCCTATATTTCTTAAAAACTTTTAATATTTCTAAAGAAGCTAGACGAACTGAAAGTGGAACAAAAGTAGAGCACACAGTGAAGGAACAATAAAATGATGTATTTTGTTGTTTCTGTAATATAAATACAATAAGGGTTAATGGACTAAACCTTCTAATTAAAAGGCAAATAGTAGAGGTAAGTAAGACTTAACTATATGCTGCCTACATGAAGACTATTTTAATATAAAAGGATATGATATCCATAAGTGAATGACCTGAAAAATAAGCCTTTCTATATTAAGCAATAAATTCTGGAGGAGAAATAGTAACATCAAATCAATTAGATTTAAACATAATGACTCTTAAAAAGAGGAATGGAGAAAAATATAATGATGGCAATGACAATCCCTTGGTGATGCACTAACTGTATAGCCATGTGATTAAAAATGGATTTTGATGATACTTACAGCAAAAACTGACAGAATGAAAAGGAGGAAGACAATCTGAACATCATTTGCTACTTTAACATACCTTCCACAAGCACTGATAAAATGAGTAAGAGCAAAATACATAGATGATCTGAATAAGAGCAGTTTATCCCAGCTGATACTCATAATAACATCCCAGAGAACACTGAAGAATGCGCACCCTGTTCCATTCCACACGATCTACTTCTGCCTTGAAAAGAACATTCAGTAAATTTAAAAAGATCAAAGCTCTACACAGCCTGTTCACACCACAATGCATTCAACTGAATTCAGTGACAATGGGGGATCATGGAGACATCAGTTACTTGGGAATTCAGCATCTCAGTTCTAAGTAATTCATTAGGCACATGAAAAATAACAAAGAAAATGATAAAAAAATAGAAAGTTAACATTAATAAAAATAACTTGTCAGTTGTCTTGGTATAAAACAAAATTCAGATTCAGAGGGAAATTTATACTTTAAATGGTATTGTTATTATAAAAATGTCCAAAACATTCAGAATTTATCATCACATTTTTCACCTTAACAAGCATAAAATTGAGTTATAATTACCCAAACAGCAGAAACCTGTGTTGTTCTTTGACTCCAAAAACACAACAAATAAGACATATGTAAGCTTCTTAAGCATCTAGCTAGATTGATTAAGATAAATGAGGAACCAGGTGCCTGCAGCACATGGTTGTAATCCCAGCTGTGTGGGAGGATGAGATTGGGAGGACTGCAGTTTCAGGCCAACCAAGACAAAAGCATTTGGGAAACCTGTCTCACCAGAATAAAGTTGGGTGAGGTGGTGTACACCTGTCATTCCAGTGACTACAGGAAGCAAAAATAGGAGGATTATGCTCCAAGCAGGCCTAGGCAAAAAGTTAAAACCCATCTTCAAAAACAAACAGAGCAAAACGGAGCTAGGGGCATGGATGAAATGGAAAGCTCATGCCTGGCAAGTCCATGGCCCTGGGTTTGAGTACCAGTAAAGCAAAACGGTAGGTGGAATCTTAGCGTGGTTTTAATTTGCATTTCCTTTATTGCCAGAGATGGTGAGCATTTTTTCAAGTGTTTTTTGGCCATTTGAATTTCTTCTTTTGAGAAAGTTCTGTTTAGTTCACTTGCCCATTTCTTTATTGGTTCATTAGTTTTGGGAGAATTTAGATTTTTAAGTTCCCTATATATTCTGGTTATCAGTCCTTTGTCTGATGTGTAGCTGGCAAATATTTTCTCCCACTCTGTGGGTGTTCTCTTCAGTTCAGCGACCATTTTTTTTGGATGAACAGAAGCTTTTTAGTTTTATGAGGTCCCATTTATCTATGCTATCTCTTAGTTGCAGTGCTGCTGGGGTTTTGTTGAGAAAGTTCTTAACTATACCTACTAACTCCAGAGTATTTTCTACTCTTTCCTGTATCAACTTTAGAGTTTGGGGTCTGATATTAAGATCCTTGATCCATTTTGAGTTAATCTTGGTATAGGGTGCTATACATGGATCTAGTTTCAGTTTTTTGCAGACTGCTAACCAGTTTTCCTGGCAGTTTTTGTTGAAGAGGCTGCTATTTCTCCATCGTATATTTTTAGCTCCTTTGTCAAAGACAAGTTGATTACAGTTGTGTGGCTTCATATCTGGGTCCTCTATTCTGTTCCACTGGTCTTCATGTCTGTTTTTGTGACAGTACCATGCTGTTTTTATTGCTATTGCTTTGTAATGTAGTTTGAAGTCAGGTATTGTGATACCTCCAGCATTGTTCTTTTGACTGAGTATTGCCTTGGCTATTCTTGGCCTCTTGTGTTTCCATAAAAATTTAACAGTAGATTTTTCAATCTCTTTAATGAATGTCATTGGAATTTTGATGGGAATTGCATTAAACATGTAGATTACTTTTGGGAGTATCGACATTTTTACTATGTTGATTCTACCAATCCATGAGCATGGGAGATCTTCTCCACTTTCTATAGTCTTCCTCAATCTCTTTCTTCAAAAGTTTATAGTTTTCCTTGTAGAAGTCTTTCACATCTTTTGTTAGGTTTACACCTAGGTATTTGATTTTTTTGAGACTATTGTAAATGGAATTGTTTTCTTACATTCTTTTTCAGTTTGCTCATTGCTAGTGTATAGAAATGCTAATGATTTTTCTATGTTGATTTTATATCCTGCTACCTTGCTATAGCTATTGATGATGTCTAGAAGCTTCTGAGTAGAGTTTTTTGTGTCTTTAAGGTATAGGATCATGTCATCTGCAAATAGGGATATTTTGACAGTTTCTTTACCTATTTGTATTCCTTTTATTCCTTCTTCTTGCCTAATTGCTCTGGCTAGGAATTCCAGTACTATGTTGAATAGGAGTGGAGATAGTGGGCATCCTTGTCTGGTTCCTGATTTTAGAGGGAATGGTTTCAGTTTTTCTCTGTTAAGTATAATGCTGGCTGTAGGTTTGTCATATATAGCTTTTATAATGTTGAGGTACTTTCCTTCTATTCTTAGTTTTCTTAGAGCTTTTATCATGAAATGGTGTTGGATCTTATCAAAGGCTTTTTCTGCGTCTATTGAGATGATCAAGTGGTTTTTGTCTTTGCTTCTGTTAATGTGGTTTATTACATTTATTGATTTTCGTATGTTGAACCACCCCTGCATCCCTGGGATGAAGCCTACTTGGTCATGGTGAATGATCTTTTTGATGTGTTGTTGAATTTGGTTTGCCATTATTTTGTTGAGGATTTTTGTGTCAATGTTCATTAAGGAGATTGGCCTATAGTTCTCCATTTTAGAGGTGTCTTTGCCTGGTTTTGGGATAAGTGTAATACTGGCTTCATAAAATGTGTTTGGCAGTTTTCCTTCCCCTTCTATTTCGTGGAACAGTTTAAGGAGGGTTGGTATCAGTTCTTTAAAGGTCTGATAGAATTCATCAGAGAATCCATTAGGTCCTGGACTTTTCATTTTGGGGAGACTCTTGATTGCTGCTTTAATTTCATTTTGTGTTATAGGTCTATTCAGGTGATTAATTTCCTCTTGGTTCAGTTTTGGATGATCATATGAATCTAGAAATCTGTCCATTTCTTTAAGATTTTCAAATTTATTTGAATATAGGTTCTTAAAGTAGTCTCTGATGATTTCCTGGACTTCCATGGTGTTTTTTGTTATCTCTCCTTTGCATTCCTGATTCTACTAATTTGGGTTTTTTCTCTCCTCATTTTAGTCAGGTTTGCCAGGGATCTATTGATCTTGTTTATTTTTTCAAAGAACCAACTTTTTGTTTCATTAATTCTTTGTATGGTGTTTTTTGGTTTCTATTTCATTGATTTCTGCTCTTATTTTTATTATTTGTCTCCTTTTATTTGTTTTGGGATTTGCTTGTTCTTGTTTTTCTAGGAGTTTGAGATGTATCATTAGGTCATTGATTTGGGATCTTTCAATCTTTTTAATATATGCACTCATGGCTATAAACTTTCCTCTCAGGACTGCCTTAGCTGTGTCCCATAGGTTCCGGTAAGTTGTGTTTTCATTTTCATTGACTTCCAGGAACTTTTTAACTTCCTGTTTTATTTCATTGATGATCCATTCTTCATTAAGTAATGAGTTATTTAGTTTCCAGCTGTTTGCACGTTTTTTGCCTTTAGTTTTGTTGTTGAGTTCTACTTTTACTGCATTGTGATCAGATAGTATGCACAGTATAATTTCTATTTTCTTATATTTCCTGAGACTTGCTTTGTGCCCTAGGATATGATCTATTTTGGAGAAGGTTCCATGGGCTGCTGAGAAGAATGTATATTGTGTAGAGGTTTGGATGAAATGTTCTGTAGGCATCAACTAGGTCCATTTGATCTATTGCATATTTTAGATCTTAGATTTCTTTATTGATTTTTTTGTTTGGATGACCTATCTATTGATGATAATGGGGTGTTAAAGTCTCCCAAAACCACTGTGTTGGCGTTTATATATGCTTTTAGGTCTTTCAGGGTATATTTGATGAAATTGGGTGCGTTGACATTGGGTGCGTACAGATTGATAACTATTATTTCCTTTTGGTCTATTTCCCCTTTTATTAGTATGGAATGTCCTTCTTTATCTCATTTGATCAATGTAGGTTTGAAGTCTACTTTGTCAGAGACAAGTATTGCTACTCCTGCCTGTTTTCGGGGGCCATTGGCTTGGTAAAACTTCTTCCAACCTTTCATCCTAAGCCTATGCTTATTTCAGTCAGTGAGATGAATCTCCTGTAAGCAACAAATTGTTTGATTTTCCTTTTTAATCCATTTCGTCAAACGGTGCCTTTTGATGGGTGAATTAAGTCCGTTAACATTAAGTGTTAATACTGATAGGTAGGTGGTGATTCCTGTCATTTAGTTGTCTTAGTTGTTTGAAGGTTTGATTGTGTGTACCTAAGTTGTGGTTACTCTCTACTTTCTTGCTTTTTCTTTTCCTGTGGTTTGGTGCTGCCTGTCTTTTCATGGTTAAGTTGGGTTTCACTTTCTGTGTGCAGAATCCCTTGGAGAATCTTTTGTAGTGGTGGCTTTGTGGTCACATATTGTTTTAGTTTCTGCTTCTCATGGAAGACTTTTATTGCTCCATCTATTTTGAATGATAGTTTTGCTGGGTAGAGTATCCTGGGGTTGAAGTTGTTTTCATTCAGTGCCCGGAAGATCTCACCCCACACTCTTCTTGCTTTTAATGTTTCTGTTGAGAAGTCTGCTGTGATTTTGGTGGGTTTGCCTTTGTATGTTACTTGTTTTTTCTCTCTTACAGCCTTCTATATTTTTTCCTTAGTTTCTGAACTTGTTGTTTTAATGATGATATGTCGTGGGGTAGTTCTATTTTGATCTGGTCTGTTTGGTGTCCTGGAGGCCTCTTGCATCTGTATGGGGATATCTTTCTCTAGATTTGGGAAATTTTCCTTTATTATTTTATTGAATATGTTACGCATTCCCTTCGCTTGCACCTCTTCTCCTTCTTCGATGCCCATGATTCTCAAGTTTGGTCTTTTGATGGAGTTGGTGAGTTCTTGCATTTTCTTTTCACAGGTCTTGAGTTGTTTAATTAATAGTTCTTCAGTTTTTCCTTTAATTACCATTTCATCTTCAAGTTCTGAGATTCTGTCTTCTGTTTGTTCTATTCTGCTGGATTGGCCTTCCGTTTTGTTTTGCAGTTCTGTTTCATTCTTTTTTCTGAAGTTTTCCATATCCTGGCTGTTTTCCTCTTTAATGTTGTCTGTTTTTGTCCTGAGTTCATTTATCCGTTTATTCATCATGTTCTCTCTTTCACTTTGGTGTTTATACAGTGCTTCTATGGTTTCCTTTATTTCTTCTTTTGCTTTTTCAAATTCTCTATTTTTGTTGTTTTGGAATTTCTTGAGTGTCTCCTGTACATTTTGGTTGACCCTATCCAGTATCATCTCTATAAAATTCTCATTGAGTACTTGTAATATGTCTTCTTTTAAATTATTCTTGTGGGCTTCATTGTGTCCTTTGGCATAGTTTATCTTCATTTTGTTGGAGTCTGGGTCTGAGTTTCTGTTTTCTTCATTCCCCTTTGGTTCTTGTACTAATTTTTTGATGTGGGGAAACTGATTTCCCTGTTTTTTTCTGTCTTTCCATCATTGTCTTTGGTGTTGTTACTGTCCCTGTACTGTGTGCAATTAAGTATTTTCTAGCTTGTAATAATAACAATGGTAATATTTAGAATGGAAGGGTGAGCTGAGATGGAAAGCAAGAAGTTAAAGAAAAGGGGAAAACAAATACACAGACAAGAGGGAGAAAGCAGAACAAGGTTTCAGACAAGAAATTTCAAAGGTATAAACAGGGAGCATTAGTGTACTAATTGACAGTAAGCTGAACAGACATTAGAGGGACAGAGATAGGATTGAAAATCAAAAATAAAAATAAATTAAGATAGGAATAAAAATAAAAAATAAGTAAATGAAAGAAATATCTATATATTAAAAATGAATTAAAATAAAATGGAAAATAGAAAATTAAAAAAAAACTGAAAAACCCTCCAAGTTCAAATGCAATGAAGTTTCAGTCTTAATAATTTGGGTGTCCATCTCAGTCTCCAGTCCTGGAGATGGTGCCTCAGATGTTGTTCTGTAGTTGTCTCATCAAAGGGGACGCATAAAGTAGAACAAAACTACACACACACACACACACACACACACACACACACACACACACACACAAACCCACCAAGTGTCCCAAGTTCAAATGCAATACAGTTTCAGTAAGTTTTTTGGCTTGCAAGTGTAATTAGGTTGTTCTGTCATCAAAGGTAGGGAGAAAAAGAAAAAAAAGGGTCTGGAGACAGTTCTGAGAGTGGTATCTGCAACTGTGGCTCGCCTGCCTGCTGCTCTCAGCCTGTAGCTGGCGGCGTTATTTATGCAGATCTCTGGGGTGAGCTAGCACTCACCTGGTCCCACAGGCTTTGTTTGCTCAGAGTTCTCCTGTGCGGGGGAGGGGGGCCTCTGCTACAGGCTTTCCCCTTTCCAAGCACTGGGAAAGGTGACACTGCCCCGCCTTGTCAGGCCTGCGTGTTTATTTACAGTTCATGTGGGAGGTGGGTCTGCCCCCCTCTCCTCTGAAGTTTTCCTCCCACTGCCACTTTCAGAAGCTTTCCTGCTCCTGATTACTGGGCGGTGCTGCTGCTCCTGCCGGCCACCATATTTGTTTACAGTTCACGTGGGAAGTGGATCTTCCCTCCTGTCCTGTGGAGTTTTCCTCCCTCCGCCACTCTCACAAGCTTTCCCGCCCCTGGTTGCTGGGCGCATGCCTCTGCTCCTGCCTGAGCCTCTCTGGCCTGCCCGGCTTGTTTATTTACAGTCCCGGGAAGGATTCCCTTCCCCCAATCTTCAGCGCTCAGGGCGCCCCACCCTCTTTCCCGTGTGTCTTTATTGCTCTTATTGCTTATTACTCAGTTTCTCTTTTTTCCCCGGGTGGAGGTCAGTCTGTCCAGGGGGCTAAGCTGCTGTGGCCCAGGCTTGTCTGTGGGAGTACTGTGGTACCGTGAAGCTCACCTGGTCAGTGTCTTCCCAAGCTTTCTGGGAGCCGGCGACTGGCAGCCTGGGGGCCCTCCTGGTTTCTACATTTAATGTGAAGTGGAGATTCTCTGCGCCGGCTGGAGATGTGGAGGGGTCAAAGTTATGCCTTTTCTCAGTGATTATGCCTGCAAAGTGTGTCTCAAGCGTCTCTCCAAGATTTCACTATAGGAGGCTCACTTTCTGCTTCCTCCCTGTAGCTGCCATCTTGGAATCCTCCTTATAAAATATTTTAAAAGAAATAACAATCTTACACAAAATTACTCCAAAAGTGGCATTCCTTTCAGCATGTTTTAGGAGGCAAGGAAAATATTAATCCCCTCACTTCACAAAGGCAATAAAATAAAGAAATTGTGGGCAAATACTTCTCTAAGAATACTTTAAAACATTGGCAAGTTAATCTTACAATATATTAAAGGAATGAATTTGTGATAAGATAATAGAAACACAGGACTGTTTTAACAAGTCAGTTTAATATGAACTACAGTTAATATAATTGGTGAAATATGAACACTTCCTTTAAGGGTGTCCACTCTTGTCATTTTACTTTATGTTTTTCTCATTGTCCTAGATCAAGGGAAAAAAAGATATGGTTTATTTGCTAAAATGATTGTTTAATATTAAATTTAAGAAATATGCAATAAAAGCTGTTAGAACTAATACCTTTTGCAGAACTCAAGCTTAATTCAGAAAATTTCATGTTACCAGTGGCCCATAACTCATGTTTCCATTTACAAATTTTCAGTTTTGTGATGACACAAATCCATATGTATTCAGTACTTGCAATTTTATTACTGATTTTTTTTTTTCACAGACTAGGGAGATTTGGTACAATTGTCTCTTCTGAATCTGGGCTGTGGAAGCAAGTCACAGGTCACAGGGAGCCAAGCAGTCATGAGACTAGTATTAAATTCATTTTTGATTTAGGATATTTCAAGTTTCAATGGTTATTTCAGATATAGCTATTGTAAGAAAGTATATTTTCAAATAATACAATGACAGTGAAATTAAAAACATTCTATTACAATTGTGCCAAAATTGCTGGTATAAATTTAGCAAAAAGAAAACAATATCTATGTAATGAGAAATGGGTTTGAGAAGTTAAATAAGTTCTAAAATGATGAGTCATTCCACATAAATATCCAGTTGTGTTAAGAAATCAGTTCTCCTAATGAATCCCCAGAAAGCTTATTTTCCTTTCTCCTCCTCCTCTTCTCCCCCCTTTTTACTCCCCTCTTCATCTTCTTCCTCCTCTTTCTCCTTCTGATTCCTCTACTTTTTATTAAGCATCAAAGCGTTTTCAAATTGTCCATGGTATTGTAATGGACTTAGATTAGCCAGACTTGGGGTGATAGAACAAAATGAAGGATTTATATTCTTAATACCAAGATAAGTTTGAATAAATTCAGACAATATAGCGTTGGAGAGTGAACACTACATACATCAGTGGAAAAGGCAATGGGTAAGTGACAGGAAAACAGCAACATAGGATATTGTATTTAAGCTTCATTTTAGTACTTTTGTAGTTGTGTGTATTCCCAAATCTTTAACATTTATGTATTCAAATACCTTGTTGTGTTTTGGGTTATAAGTGTTTTCTGTACCCCTTGGAAATACTTACTTATTCTGCATTAATTCTATTAATCATATTTATAGTATATATTCTTCAAATACCTTTGAAATTTTATTTCTGATATTTTGTCATATAAAGTTATTTTCTGTTATGAAAAGTCTCATGACAGGTACACACATTAATTAATTGGTTTTTGAGTCTCTGTTTTTAGAACTACTTTCTTCTTTTAATAGCTGTGTCTCTTTAAACTTAAAACATAAAAATTATTATTTATAGTTTTTACATGGTGAAGTGATCCTGTTGAGACACTATTCTAGCTTTTTTTTCCTCCCCTGCTGTTACTCCTTTAGTGGGACTTTTGGTTGAAAATGGTGTCAGCATATAACACTGTCTTTCCTAACTTTTCAATTAATCACATAAGAAAATAGAGAAGAGAAAACAATTTATAAAACATCACTAATTAAGAGAGACCAATTATCTTTATAATCCAAGTACAACAGAAAACAATTTCCAAATTAACATGAAATGACGAAGTAATTTCTTTCAAGCATCTTAAAAAATAGACCACACCATTCCAATTACAGTTTTACTGCTTTATCTCATTTTTGTGATAATTAATTTTAGAAAGATTTTGAAGCACAAATATACTTTATTTGATTTTATTCATGTTATTTATCAACATTTCTTTCAACTTTAGATATATTTATGTTTAATAATGCAAGATTACTGAAGAGATGGCTGGATTCATGGTTAATATATTGAATTACTGTTCCTGAATGATGTTAACTTATATTTTTTATAAGAAAAGGCTTAAGCAATCTTTTTATCATTTGTAGCACTATTCTTATTTCTGAAATCTTGGAATTAAAGTTAAAATAATCTATTGACATACTTTTGTTTTAGTGGTCATTAATATGCATTTTTACTTTTATCTTTTTATGAGACAGTTTCAACCTGTCATTCACAAAGTCTGCATATTTGTTTCTCCATGTTTTAAATAATAGATAATTTTCAGTTTCTGGGAGATGATTTCACATGTTTTACTTAGTATTGATATGGTCAGCAGGAAAGAAATGTGTCATATAAGCATTTATTTGTGAGCTAAGCAAGTCTAACCAACTTAATGTATAGAATGTGATAACAGATGGAACACAGTAATAGAATTCCTGGTGTTTACATAGAACAATAGATTTATTGTGCTTTTAATACTTTAATGCTTTCTCATTTGTTTTTAAAAAGTAGGTGAAGGACTATTTGAAAGCTATCATCTTCTGTGTGAGATTTCATTAATTCTTCAGGTGAGTGTTTTCCAGAGATGCTTGACTTAAGAACCGATTAAAATGAAAATGTGCCCAGACAGCCTTGAGAAGATGCTGTCCTGAGATGTGTTCCTGCGTGCTGTCAGCCACACACACCTGCCAAATTCCAATGAGAACACTGAGCCTCCATTAAAACAGGACATTGCACCTGTGACTTACACCTACACCATGTGTTACACTATTAAAGTGTATGTGTACACTATATACTTAAAAATTAAAAGTCCTCACTTACTTAAGATTGTTTCTGTGGCATGTGACTATTATTAACAATGAGATTCTATTTACACCTTTCTGTATTTTTTAACCTTTTATTTCCATAAAAGTCTAAAGTCTTAATAGAAGATTTTTCTGTTTTTCTTCTTTGGATTGTTACTCACTCTGATATTTTTCCTTCTATAACTAGCATTAAATGTTATCACAACCCACCTGGAATCTTTGAGCTCTGTGGAGATCACCAGCTTCTTCATTTGCATAAGTGCAGACAGGTCTGGCAACATTTAAATTTTTTTCATTATTATTCTCCTTCTCTTTGTCCTTTTTTTTCTTTACTGCACCTTTCAAAAGCCCTTTGCTTTGTTGGTTTTCTCACTATTTCTCTACTAACCTACCTTTTACTCCAGTAATAGACCCCAAAGATCATTCGATGTTTGGTACTGGCTGATTTTCTACATTTTCTACAATTTAAAAAAGAAATCAAGTATCTGGTGTTATTACTTATCACCAAATCCCTCTAAAATATGCAAGTAGTATTTAAAGAAAATGAATTTGGAAAACTCAAAGTCACTTCATGTCACATTTTATAGATTCTCAATTACTATAATTAGGTTTAGTATAATTATAATTATAATTTTTGTTTTCATTTCAGTCACCATTCATTTATGACAATCTAATAAATGTGGTTTGAACAGCAATCTAGATCTTGAATCAGAAGTTGAGATTTTTAAGTATAATGTTTCACTTAATGCTGTTAAAAATACAACGGTATCTTGTTTTTTTTTTAAGTGGTGAGATGTTGAGAAAGAAGTCATAAAAAATCATCACCATTCAGGTACATCCCCCTCCTCCCAGGATCTTGAAACACGTCCAACACTTATGTACAAGGACACAGTCTGTAACTAAGAGCAGTAATAAGCCCCAGTCACGATGCTACCTCAGTCTACTTCACACTTTGTTCAGAAGGGCTCACATTTGCTGTCCTTGGGATGCCCTGTCTCCTGTCGGGGCAGTCCACTGGGGGAGCTGTGTGGACCTACTTTGCATGATGCTGATATTTGGATTTCCCCTTCTTGCTTCTTTCTTACTCACGGAATCCCCATTGTGTTCATTCACCAATGATGAAAGGGATGAGTTAAAGACACTTTAAATGGGTAAATCCCATCATTCACCTGAGAGACTTTTATGAAATTCCAATGGCCTAGAGAATTTTGGAGGTAATTGCTGTGTGATAGATGTCAGCATTATTACTTTTTAAGCCCTCCACACGTTATAATGGTTTAATGTTTAAGGTAATATGATATTACTTATGCTAGATTACAGCCATCATTTAACTTCAAGAAAACAATTTTCACTTCTGATGAAGTGCAACATTGAGACCAGGAGAAAGCTTTGTGTCTTTAGCTCCTTGTTCCATCCTCCCTGCAACTCCTGCTTCATCCTTTGAGAATGCTGAGGTGTGACATTGTGATGTTTGAGAATTTAGCAAGTCCTCTCCTTCAAGAGTGGAATGGCCACCCTACCTGACACTGGGAGATTAGTAGCATAGCAGGGTATTAAATGATAGTGACTTGCTAAGTCAATGTTAAGGAGATTTTGCTGCTGAAGAAAAAATGTCCTATTACTTGCAAATAAACATAACATACTGGGTTTTATTACTGACCCAAGTAATACCAATATTTAGTATTGAATTCATTATTTAATTTAATATAAACAAATGTAGCAAGTATATTTAAGCCAACACAATCTTTTCCTTTCTTCTTCATTCCTTTCAGTCATTCCACAATATGTAAGTCACTGGGTGTATTGGAAACTTCTGCTGTGGATTGTGACAAAGGTCCTCATTTAATTTAGACTATTTATATTGTGTGCTAATTGTAGCATTGTAGTTATTTTTGGCTCACCCCAACTTGTGTTTTATAAAACTAATGTTTAGTTTTAAAATGTTCTGTAGACCACATTTTGCCATGCACTCAGAATTTAGTTATTACAATATGCTAATTAGGAACTGGGAATCGTGTCATTTAACTTACTGGGTAAATGTATGAATTTGGGAATCAAACTCATTTTCAAATCCAACCCATTATACTTTCTGGTTATTTAAAGCATGCTGATATAGAGAAATACATCTTTTCAAAGGAGAGCAAAAATTGTTCTGAGAAAGAATAATAGAGAAAAACACAGGAAAATCTCAGGAGGAGGATGTAAATGGATCCCTCAAAACTCTTTAACCAAATATCACATAAAAGGGAAGAAATTAAAAATATTGACAAATATAATATTGGATAGTAATGTAATTATATTTTTATATGATGAAATGAAGGCAAGAGGACAAATAAATTCTCCCAAATAAATTAGATATTAAATGATAGAGTTAGAATTTGAATTTTTTCTGCTATTAGCTAATTAATTTCCCCAAAGAATAGTTGTCTCCTCTTGCTCTAACTATATAATTATATTCCTTTACATCCTAGGTTTTTTTAAGGTAAATGAAGCTTGTAGATATGAATGGTATTAAAATATGACATTACTATAGATTTTATATGTTAAACCTTCTTAATATCACTCAATAATCTAACAGATGGTACTGCCTCTATAACATACTATCATCAAAATCAAAATAGATTTACTAAACATTAACTTATTTGTATGAAGAAACTAGGGTATTTTTGCCCCACATTTGATTAAAATTTTATTCAAAACATGGGGACAGAAAGTCTCATATATATTATTCAACATTTGTTTATGCACATATATGGTACTTTTTATTTACTTATTTTTTACTTGGCCATTTTTTTAAACACTTTTATTGGATTATTGTTGTACTGGGGGTACATTGTGACATTTACAATATGTCATACGTCCTTCTTACAATGTTTTATAGTTGAATTCACCCCCTTCATTTTTTATGCCACATTTCTCATTGCACAGTTCTAATGTAGAAAATGTAACTACAGCCTAGTTACTCCAGGAGTGCTTTGGTACAGCCAGTCCTTATCTTGTTGACAACTGCATAGGTCATATAATAAGAATTTCCTTCACTTGCTCTAACAAGCAAGCTGCCTATTTCCCAAAAACATCCTTTTAGAAACTTGTGAATGTGTATCTGCTTTGAAAGGATGGCCTTATCTACACTGCCATTTTCTCCTTTTATATCTGGCATTTAGCATTCAGCTCAGGTCCAGACCTAAGAAGCAATTCCACCGCACAAGTGCTGCAGCTGCTTTACTCCAGGATGCTCCATTCATACCAGGAGAAGGAATGGCAGATTCAGTGGAGATCAGTGTAAAAGGAAAGCCAGCTCAGCTTTCTCATCTCTATGAAGTCTTCAGGCCAGGGTCCAAAGAGGACCAGCTCAAGTACAAAACTCTTCGCTGGCAGTGATGAAGGATGTTTGGAGATCTGTACTAGGTTTCTTGAGCTTTTGCCAATGACTGCATCACTAGAATTGAGAGTCAGCATGGCTTCTCTCCAACCATCTGGTTTAATTGAAAAACATAAATATTGGGGAACAATAAACCAAAGGTTCTTTCCCTTATTCGTGTATTATTGCCTGGTTTTGAAATCAGTTGTGCTCTTCAAATATTGAAAGAGTTCATGAAAATATTAATAGCATAAGAAACAAAAGTAAATGAACCTTATTATACTAATATTATAAAGTAATGATATTTTCTATAAAAAAATTATGGGCATGAGTTATTTGGACCCATCTCAATACTATCTTCTTTTATTTTCATTTATTGATAGAACCATTATGAAACCATAAATATAAAAACTCAAATCCAAAATTTCTCTTAATTTCATACAAATATATATCATTTAAAAAATATGTTTAAGGATTCTAAATAAAACCTGCCAAGGCCAATGAGAATGTGAATAAATGTAAAATTACATTGATATTAGACAAAAATTTGACAGATATTTGCACATTTTCCTGAACTCATTAGACTTTATCCTACAAATAATGTCTATTGTATACTAAATGTAATTTAAGTCATGATAAAAATGATAGATGAGCTAAATATGACTCCATTCCTCTTGGTGCTGCAGTCATATGAGGGAGGCTAATATTAACATGTAAAAAACATCAAATAAACTAATCCTGCAGAGTTTTCTTTCCTAATACATTTCTTTACCAACTGATATAATTTACAACCAAGTTGAGAATCATATGATTTTGAAGTATTTAAATCAACTCTTTTGATATGTGTAGAAACAAGTGATATCTTATGACTTTCCTGGGTAAGGATACCTACAGACTCCAAATACACACCACATTTTATCATTACTAACAAAGTATAAAATACATGATACAAAGTAATCTCATTTAGTTTCACAATGCAAAAAAAAACATTAATCTTAATTCTCTAGTTTCCAATTAGGAAAACAAATTCTACATAGTAACCAGCCAAAATTACCACAATAAATACTTTCTATTTTGATACAGGCAATCAAAACTTCAAACTTCATCTGCAAAATTATGAGAATAAATTATAATCATTTTATACTAAAATATCAGAACACAAAAATGAAAACTCTTAACATTAAGATCCATGATAGACAAACTGTTGCACATTTTCTGAGACTACAAAAATTTATTTCATATCTAGCATGTACAAGACTCTTTACTATCTCCAAGGATGGAAAAGGGGCACTTTTTTATCTCTATGCTGAGCATGGAGAGTCCTACTTTGGTGAGCACTGCAGAGGCTGAAAGATGTTTTTCAAATGTGCACAGCTAATAAGTATCAGTAACCAACTTTAACTTATAAATATATCTTCTTCCAATTAACATTTGCTCTTTCATTTTTATCTGATGTTTTATTGCCTCAAAATATTATATAAAATTAGAAAATAAAAGAGTGAGATAGCATTACCAAGACATTAGATAAAAAAACTAGCAAGAAAAGGAATAAAACTATAAAATCAGAAAATAGTTAAAGCCATTAATAGTTTGCTAGGGTAAGCACCACAGACAGGACAGCTGTCAACAACAGAAAGGTTCTTCCTTAGGGTTCTAAGTATCATTGCTATAAGCTGGTCTCCTTTTCCCGTTTCCCCTGGTCTGTCCTGTGTCTATTCTCCAAACACCTCTTCTTAATGACATCCTTATCAGGGATCATATTGGATTAAGATCACAGCACAATTACCTCATTTAACTCTAAAAGACCTTTCTTCAAATACAGTCACATTTCCAGATACAAGGGGTTAGAATTTCAACATACCCTTCTATCACCAATAGGTAGGTCATACAGACAAAAAAAATCAACAAAGAAATCCTAGATCTAAATGACACCATAGATCAGATGGACCTAACTGATGTCTACAGAATATTTCATTCAACTTCCACACAATATACATTCTTCTCTGCAGCCCACGGAACTTTTCCAAAACAGACCATATTGTAGGGCACAAAGCAAGCCTCTAAAAATATAATTGAAATAACTCCCTTCATTCTATCTGATCACAGTGCAATAAAACTAGAACTCAACAACAAAAGCAATGGCAGAAAATATACAAACAATTGGAGGCTGAATAACACATTGCTCAATGATCAGTGTATAATAGAAGAAATAAAAGAGGAAATCAAAAGGTTCCTGGAATTTAATAAAAATGAAAACACCACCTATTATACCTATGGGACACAGCAAAGGCAGTCCTGAGAGGAAAGTTTATAGCAATGAGTGTATATTTTAAAAGCACAGAAAGATCTCAAATAAATGACCTCCTGCTACATCTCATACTCTTAGAAAAACAAGAACAAGCAGAACCCGAAACAAGCAGAGTAAAGAAATAATAAAAATAAGAGCCAAAATTAATGAAGTATATATCAAAAAGAACCATAAAAAGAAATGACAAATTATAAATATTACTATGCAACATTCTTGTTGCTATGGTTCTAACATGAAGTTTCCTCAGTTTTACTTAAATTGGATGATGATACATAATGCATAGCTGAAAAGAGTTTCTTAAATGACACTTAATGGTTTTAGGTCTTAAGTATTCTTGAAAGTCCTCTGTGCTCAAAGGTTTTTCACCAACTGTGGCACTACTGGGAGGTCACAGAATGTTTAGAAGGTGGGGTCTAGTGGGTGGAAGTTAAACCATTGTGGGCAAGCCCTTGGAGGGAAAAAAGTGTGGCCTGGGGCCTTTCCTCTGTCTTTTGCTTCTAGATCATGGTAAGGTGAACAGTTTCCTCCTTCAGACACTCTGCCATGATGTCCTGCCTCATCACAGATGCAAAGGCAGCAGAGGCCAACCAACCTCAGACAATAAGCCAGAATAAACCTTCCATGCTTGTATGCTTATTTAATTCAGATATTTTTCATAGATATAGAACGTTGTCTAACACAGTGATTATGATAAAAATTTCAAATACAGTTGAAATTCATCCTTCTTATTTATAAAGATGCCAAACATAAATTTTAGAATCTGTATCAATGAAATAATCAAACGTATCATTTGGTGATATTTTTGATTAAAGCTCACAAAATTCGTGTATGTTCAATATGATATGTCAACAGGGACATGTGTAATTACATAAAGTTAACCTGAGATGATTGAATTTAATCATATCTCCTTTACAAAAAATAAATAAATATTGAAGAATTTATTGAAGAATTTACAGATAATAAAACCATAAAACAACCTTTCTTTCTAAGAAATGGGCTTTTCTTACAAAATGCACACAAAACTAGGAATACACAGCAGCTATTTTCAGGGAAGGTTCAGTTTGCAATGAAGAAATTCATATCACAGGGAAAGGATTACAAAGTTATCAGGAAGGAGAAATGCAGAAAAAGCACATTTACTATTGTAATATTATTTGAAGTATAAAGTAATCCAACTTTTTAAAAATATAAGGTGAAACTTGACTATTTTATTCAGAAAATAATACAGAGAAGGTAAACTAAGGAATATCCTTTTGGGCATTCTAGAACTAATACATACGCTGTTATGACTTGGTATCATTACCAGAAGTGCAGGTTCTGCTGTGAGGTATTTAAAAATTTAAAGTGAACTTGATTGCATGTTCATTATACTGTGATGGCAAAATGGATCCTTACAACTGCCAAAGTAAATTTTATCTCATTTACAGTTGTTCCACAGGTGTCAAAGGGCAGGTGTCATTACGCACCACTATGGAAGTCAAGGATGTAAAGTGCTGCCAATTAAACTTGACTTCTGATGCTATCGAACAGTGATTAGCACTTTTCCTCAGACGATAATGTACATGGAGTAAAAGGATAAACTGCTTTTCAGAACCTTAGGGTAAGAATTAATCAAAAGGACACTCATCCATGATTGTAAACAGTATTCATGACTAATCAGAATTTTAAAGGCTATAGTCTATACTTCCTGATTTAAAAGTTCTTTTATTTCTACATTTGCATGTTTATATGTTTGTCTTTTAGGCATTAAAACCTATATAAAAATAACTAATGGAGAATACCAACTATTGGCAAAGACATAGAGTAACTAGACTGCTCATACATTTGCTCATTGCTGGTAGGTTTACAAATGCATCAGTTCCTTTGAAAAAGAGTGCAGAAGGTTTTTTAAAATAATAATTAACATACACTTACTTTATAAATGGATACTTCTTCTTTTAGTTATTTATTCAAAAGAAATAAAGACATTTTATCATAAAAGACTTTTGTAAAAATGTTCATGACAATTTATTTGTAATAGCCTTAAATTATAAAAAATACAAATCTATATAAATAGGTAAGTGGATAAGTAACTTGCAGTCTAGTCATGCATAACTAGATAAACTCATGGTTCTCATACACACAGCTGAAGTACACAGGCATTATTTTGAATAAAAGAAGTCACATGCAAACACAGCTTATGAGTCCATGTTTTTCAGAACGTTTATGACAGGCAAAACTAATCGATACTGAGTCAAATCAATTGTTGAATCAATTGTTGCCTGCACTAGGCATTTTGTGATGGGGGATGCAGATTACACAATGGAGCATAATTGAATTTTCTGGGTAGGTGGGTGTTTTCTGTATCTTCATTGGGGTAGTAGTTACACAAATGTGGGCACTCACCAATAGTTATCTTCTACCCATTGATTTTTAAGGAAAATTCTTTGATGTCATAAAAATCCTGCAATATAGCAATATATTTTCATATTATTCTGGACATGAACCATATTTAATGCTACAACTATGATTTTAAAACTTTCAACTGTAATTTAAAAAAGGAAAAAGTGGGAAGTTTTCAGGGAGCATTGTGGCATAGCAAATGCCAGCTGACCGTTAATAAAAGTCACCTCATTACACCTTTCCTTTACCAGTGTGAAATAATTTTCCTCAAAGAATCATACTGCCAGGTAAAGGTAAATTTCATGTGTCCCAAAATGTTTGAACACTTAAGTACTAGTAGATTAACTAATGTGTGCATGTATCTTTTCAAAACTCGACAAACATGGATTCTCATGGTTCAGATCTATTTTAGACATTTATATTTATTGGATTTGAAGCAATCATAATGAACTTTTTCAAAAATTGCTTTTGCCTTTCTATTAGGTGGGCAATATTCCATGTGGTGTTTCCTCATTATAGTTTATGTGTATACATACTGCAATCTCTGACCATTAGCATTTACAAGTTAAATTGTCTATCAATTTTGCATAGTTTCATAAGTTTTTATTTAATTTACCTAGTTAGGTAACACTTATCTAACTACCTAAATATTCATTCTGTTTATCTAACTAGGAAGTAATTTTGTGTGGCTTAAAACTATGGTTTGAGTATTGATACGAATCTACTTGTGAAACAAAGCAGTTGGAAAAAATACACACAATGTATAAGTTTATATAATAAAAGGAAGCAATTAATCAAAAAAGAGAAAAGAATGTTATGGGCTTGAGTGATCTAATTGGAAATATGAAAATCTCAAAATAGCTGCAGTAAGGTTTCATGAAGAAACCCATGGACAAATTACCCACATCAATCAGTATATTCTAAAGACTACACATTTTTACAAGTATTGATAGAGAAAATTTCTAGTAGTGCAAAAGTATAGGTCATATTTGACAAAGAAAATATGGAGGAGACAGTGAATCTTTGAGGAAATCTAAATATGGTTGAAACAGAGAGGAAATTTTGGTGAGAGATCAAAAGTTTAGTCCAAGACTCTATGCCTTGTGAGAGCAGATTTTTGGCAATGCATTGGACAGATATCAGGGTTTAGCAAGGGAAAAAAAACAGGGCTGCTTCTCTATCCTGTATTCAAAGTGATGAATGCATATCAGGATTTAAAATCTGTAATGTAATGGTGTTTCACAGGATTGGACTTAAAGGTAAGAGCATTTTAAACATATTAACAAATTATATCTTATTAATCATAATATCAAAGTGTTTAATTTTATTAACAATTTTGAAGTTTTAATTTTAATAAATTCCAGTTTATTTGTTTTATTTTATTTCATGGGTTATGATTTTGTCCTGTATATAAAAACAGCAAACCTAAAGTCACTTGTACTTTTTGCTAAATGCTTATGATAATTGCTGGCTTTATAGCTTACATTTATTTTATGATCTATTTGTATCTCATTTTTTAGAAAGGTGTAAGATCTATGCCTACCTTTATTTTATGTTGATAGATGTCCATTTGTTTATTTTCTACTTTGTCAAAAATGAGTTGTGTACACTTATGCAAGTCTTATTCTATGTTCTTTGCTGTTACATCTACGTGACTAATATGGACACCACGCTATCTTGATTCGTTTTCTAGTAGGACTTTGAATCAATGGTAAGAACGCAGCTTTGTCTGTCTTCAGTACTGTGCTCATCTTCAGGGTCTTTTCTTTTTCAATATTAACTTTAGAATCAGCTTTTTCATGTCATGAAAGATTATGCTGTGATTTTGATTTAACTATAAGTCAAATTGGAATAACTTGATATCTAAACAATATGCAGCATTATAACCTGTGAAAACACAGTATCTCTCCCTTGGTTTAGATTTTCTTTTGATTTGTTTAGAATTTATCTTTTTCCCCTTATATATCTTGTACATATTACATTACATTTTATACCTAAGCTTTTCATTTTTTTCACTCTGAAATAAATTATATTGTTTTAGAATTATCTAATTCGAATTGCTCATTGGTGATATGGAGGAGAATAACTGACTTTGTATATTGACCTCTTATCCTATGGCTTTGTCATGCTTGTTATTAGTCTATAGATGAAGATGTTTCTTTCTTCTTTGAAATGTTAACAAATGTTCTTTCTTTTCCTTTTGTATTGCATCAGCTATAGACTTTCAGTAAGATGCTGAGTAGTATTTGCCTTTCTCTGATCTTAAGGGAAAATCACTCCGTTTCATAGATAAATGCAGACTTTTAGTAGATGTTCTTTAATCTTTTTGGATGGAGTTTTCTGGGGATGGAACCCATACTGTATGATTAAGAGAAGTACTTTACTAAGAAGCATGACTTCAGTGTTAATTTGGCAAGAGCTTTAACAATGATATACTTTAGCAATTGATATGCATATTTTTTTTGCTAGTTTTTAATGATGTGGTAGTTTACAATGACAAATATTTTGAGTGCTGAACCAGTATTTCATATCTGGAGTGAATCCAGCTTGGTAATGTTGTAAAATAATCTAGATTTTGGTTTCAACTTGTAGATATTTTAATGTGTATTATTGCATCTATGTTCATGATGGATACTGGTTTGTATTTTTTTCTGGGTAATGCTTTTATGTGGTTTTGATTTTAAAGTAATACTGACCTTCTAAAATGTTAACAAGTATTCCTTCTCCTTCTATTTAAAGGAAAGCATTGTGCAAAATAGGTAGCATTTCATGTTAAATGTTGTAAAGAATTAACCACTGAAAATAATGCAGTCTCCTACTTGTTATTTTGAAAGTTTTTCATTATTGATTTAATTTCTTTAATTAATATAGACCCATTAAGATTATCTGTTCCTCCTTTTGAGAGTTTTTATATTTTCTTTCTTAAGGAACTATTTCATCTGTTATTAATTTTCTGGGTGTGAATTTATTTATAGTGTACTTTTATTATGTTTACTGTCTGTGAGATTGCTAATTATGACCCTGCTATTTTAATTTGTGTCTTCTCTCACTTACTTCTTGACTGGACTGCATAGAAGTTTATGCAGTTTGTCTTTTTAAAGAATGGACATTAGATCGAGGGCAAACACAACAAGGGGATTGGACTATGAGCACATGATAAAAGTGAGAGCACACAAGGGAGGGGTGAGGATAGGTAAGACACCTAAAAAACTAGCTAGCATTTGTTGCCCTTAATGCAGAGAAACTAAAGCAGATACCTTAAAGCAACTGAGGCCAATAGGAAAAGGGGAACAGGTACTAGAGAAAAGGTGAGATCAAAAAGAATTAACCTAGAAGGTAACACCCACGCACAGGAAATCAATGTGAGTCAATGCCCTGTATAGCTATCCTTATCTCAACCAGCAAAACCCCTTGTTCCTTCCTATTATTGCTTATACTCTCTCTTCAACAAAATTAGAAATAAGGGCAAAATAGTTTCTGCTGGGTATTGAGGGGGGAAGCGGGAGGGGGTGGAGTGGGTGGTAAGGGAGGGGGTGGGGGCAGGGGGGAGAAATGAACCAAGCCTTGTATGCACATATGAATAATAAAAGAAAAATGGAAAAAAAAATGATGTTTTACTTTGTTGATATTTTCTGCTATTTTTCTGTTTATGATTTTATTTATTTTAGCTCTAATTTTATTTATTTTCTTATACTTGCTTTAACTTTAAATTGCATTCTGTTTAGTTTTCCAAGGTAGAAACTTAAAACTTTTTCTTTTCTAATATATGCTTTAAAGCTAAAATTTGTCACCAATTGATTTAATCCCACAAATATTAACACTGTCTTTTAATTTTCATTTATTTCAATTTTGTCTGCAAACTTTCTTTTGAAACATCTATTTGTATGTGTGTATTATTTAATAGTGTACTGTTTAATGACCAAACATTTGGGGATATCCTGATTATATTTAATGTAATTTATGTGTAGTTTAATATCATTGTGATTGAGAACATATTTTGTATGAATTTTTATTTTTTGTTTTTAATATATGTTTTATGCATTATTGGGTGATGGATATAGATGAATACTCCATGTTAACCTAGGAAGAATATGTACTCAACTTTGCTGAATGGAGTATTCTGTAAGTATGTATTGTATTAAGGTGATAGTGTAACCAACTAGACCCTTACTGATTTTCTACTTGCCTAATTAGTAACTGATAATTTAGTTATTGAAGTAGTCAACTGTATAATAGATTTGTCTGTTTCTTGTTGTAGTTCCTTCTATTTTTACTTTAAGTAATTTGATACTTTTTTGTTGTAGCATACATGGTAATGACCATTAGATATTGCTCAGATCACTTAGTCATTATACAATGCTTCTCCTTGTCTCTATTTTCCTTGTCTTGAAATATGCTTGTCTGAACATAATATAACTACTTCACCTACCTTTTGGTTAGTGTTATCATGGTGTACCTGTTTACTTTTATCTTGAGGCTTTATATTAAAGTCAGTTCTTTGCAGACAGCATACAGTTACATCCTGTTTATTTTATTCTCTGTAGCAATTTCTATATTTAATGATGTATTTTGACCATTTGCTTTTAAAGAGAATATTAGTATGTTTGGATTATCAACTCCCCTATTTTTCCTCTGCTTTCTGTTTGTTGCATAAGTTCTTAATTGTCTTTAATTTTTTCCCTTTTCCTTGTGTTTTTCAATGGTCCTACTTTTTCTTCTCCTAGCATAACATCCTAGTCCTTTTTAAAAAATAAAACTAAATTTTAGTGGTTGCCCTAGATTTTGTGATATAATTGTCTCCCAGATTTGAGATGTATATATCGCCTCAAGATATATATACATGTGTATGTATATATATCTGTAAATAATTGCATACCTATTCTAGTGATTGATAGATAGATAGATGGATATGATCTGATCTGTAAAAAGTTACATACTGAGGCTTATTCATACTCTCCAAACCAGTATTAATAATAGGTTCATTGCCTGCTGCCCTTTGGATAATTTATCTCTCAAATTTTCTTTTCGAGTTTTCATTCTTGAACAGCTCCTAGCATGAAGTCCTGACTATAGATTCTGGCTGCAGAATTACTATTGTTTATGCATAAAAGGAAGGGAATGGAAGGTTGAAGGAAATTAATTATCAATGTAAAACCATGTACACAAATCATGGACTCTCGCAGACAAGAGACAAAATCCTGAGGCTCAGCACACAGATTTAATTATAAGAGTAATAACCCTCCAGTGAAGTTTACACTGTTAGGCACAACAAGTTTTTATACCCACTTAAGGTGGACAAGAATCCTGCTTGGCACTTGGGCCATCTGGTTTAATGTAGTTGAAATCTTGCAGCAGAGGTTCTGCTGTGTGCCCTGCATGACCCTTTCACTTTTCAAGGTTAGTGTTCAAGGCCCAGATATTAGTTCTGTGGTAGTGCACTTGCTAAACATGCAGGAAAGCTTGGAATGGATCCCCAGCACCATTAACTGTCTAACTGACTCACTCTCTCACTCACTAAATAAATAAGTTAATTAAAAATTAAGAATGAGGACTAGCATTCATGGCCTGCTTCAATTCAATTCACATCTGTTTGTCAGTTTCCAAACCTGCCCTCCTGGTGAACAGAAAAATTCTGGCTCAATTTGCAATTTTCCCGAAGAAATAAATGCTGCTAAGAAGGAAGAGGGGACTACAAATGTTAGCTAACACAAGGTCTAGACAACACTCAATGACAAGAGCCAGGAAAGAACTTACAGACCTGGATCAAAAGACACTTGACGATGAAGAAAACATTCCTGGGAGAGGTCAGATCGTCTTTTTCCCAAGTGTCAGAAAAGATGAGGCTTCAGATTTGTTTGAATGGGAAAGAGAAAGAGCACTGCTATTTTCTGCTAGGCTTCTATTAATAATTACTTCCTTAATATAATAATTACACATCAATTAATGTAAAGAAACTTCACAATTGTATGTTACTGACTTTTGCTAACCACAAATATGATATGCTTTTTTATTATAGTTTTGTAACTATGATCTCTTTATAATTTTCCTATTAATACTATTTTCTGCTATTTTTTCACTCGTTGTGTTACCTAGCTACATCTTCTTATATGAATGAAAAACTGAGTTTTAGATGTTAATATTGTAACCAGCCAATTTATTGATTTTTATTTTCATTGGTTGTGTATATTTAAATAGGCTTCTGTAAATGCTGAGGTAAGGAATGTGTCACATTTCTGTATAATGATTTTTTCTCTTGCATTTCAACATAGTATCTCTTCTCTGTTTATGTAACTGTGTTGGTTGATACCTCTTAATTCAGAAGTTTTCCAGAATAAGGAGACTATTTTCCAGGTCACATTTGTCACACTCCTAATCCAGTTTAATGGTGATAGTTTTCCTGTCTGGTCCTGATCTGGAAGTCATTTGGTTATGCATGGCTTGAGAAAATTCCCCTTTATCTTTAAAAGAGGATCATCCTACTTTTCCATCCACTTCCCCATGTGCTACAATAAAGCAAATTTTTAGTCTTGTTTTTACTGAGAAGTCTCATGAAAGTAAAAAATGCAAAAAAGAATCTTCACTGTCCTTTCCAATTCAAAACTTTCTATATTATGTACTGGGAACAGAAAGGAAAGGGAAGGGGAACAGCCTCACTTAAGTCAATACGGCATGAGGTGGGACCAGGATTCTCTGTGGTATCTCAGTGTTTGTTATGATTGATGACAGGTGGAGATTTCCAGCCCCTTTGCTGATATCAATTTATCTATTTTGTTTTGGTTTGAAATTGCTCTGATTCAAAGGTCAATGAAACCACATTACCCAGTAGATTTTAGTCGTGTCATGTGCTCAGTTGGCTTATTTTAATTCTTTCAAAAACTTGTGAAAATACAGAATGACAATGCTTGGTTCATTGCATTGTGTTTTTGGAGAAATTTTTTTCTCCATTGCTATTTTAATGACATGTTTGTGGAAGGAAAGAATGTGATCATCTTCCTCCTTAATAACTAGGAATTATTGCTCCTGTATGTGGGAAAGTCTCCTTCAGAAATGTAATGGCAGTGTTCAACAGGAATAATGAAAAGCTTGCTGTAATCAGTACGTAACAACAGAAAAACATATTTATGATTCTTTACCTATGTATAATTTTGAATTATATTGTCACTAAAAGATTTTTAATAAGTTTATTTCAATAACTAAAAATTGCTGCTTATATCACTAGGTACAAAAAATCAGGATGCAAAAGTTTAACTTAAGTATTTCACAACCTTTATTTTTATAAAATTATGTTATATTTAATTTATTTTTGATTGATGTATTTATCAAACTTGAAAATGCATAGAACATTGGGAGTAAAAATGTGCTATTTCTCCTTTCTATTCTTTTTTGAAGTATTGTATACAACTGGCATACTTTTTATATAATTAGAAGGTGTAAAATAAACTTTTTTATTTAACATGAGAGCAGTGAATCACTGCTATTGAGTCCTTTAATCAAATATATTATTAAAGCTGAGTAAAGAAATACAAGCATTTTTAAAAGTTGCTCTCTACTAATTAAACTATATATACACATACAATATAAAATATTTAGGTGGTACACATTATGCTTGCGTAATATATAAACATACAATTCAGCAGACACTACATTATGAAGCTAGAATTATTTTTATTAAGTTTTGAAGCATACAATTTTCAACAGTTTATTCCTATTTTTCAGAGAACACACTGGCAGGCTGACATTTCCAAAGACTAAGAAATTACCAAACTACTAATTTTCCAAAAAGATGAACTCCTGCCTCATTTACATCATGGTGTTTGGGGGTTTCCTCAATGAACATCTTCCACGATGCTAGTTTTGGATTCTTTTCGAACATGGACTGGCCTCAAAATCGGTGGCAAGACCACATACAGAGATGACATTATACATGTCTGGTGGAGGAGCATAAGGAGTCCGTGTTTGTAACACCTCTTCCTCTTGACAGTCTTGGGGAAATAACTTGACGGATTATGAACATTTCACTTTCTACTTTCTATAAAATTTTAGCATAACCTAGACTGGGTGGGAGTCGGGAATCCAAATGGCCAGATATGTATTTTAGACTTGTCAAGCTGCACATGGTCTCTGCTGCAACCACTATGCCATAGTGAGGAAATACAATGGATAAATGTTTAAGAATGGGTGTGTTCCAAAAAATTGATTTTAAAACAGGCACCCAGAAAGTAGCCATTGTTTGCTGAAATTATAAGACTGATGCACGCCTTGTACTCAAGGAGCTGTACATAATATGAGGTATATAACACATGGAAAGAGTTATGATGCTCTTTTAGTTTGCCTTATCCAGGTAGGATAGTGTCTATATAATTTACTTATGTAAATAATGAATTGCAAAAGTCTTTGCATCTCTTGAAACCGTCTCAATATCACCTGGTATAAGAGTGGAAAAATTGTGTCTTTCTTTCTAATGCTCAATATTGCTAATTGATATAAACAATAAAATATTCATCCCTCTCATCAGGAATTTCCATCTTCCACACATGACACACTTGTGTGCACTTCCTTAATGCAGTTATGAATTTTCCTGCTTTAACTTAACATTCCCGAAAATCTCACATTTTGTAAAAATTACATTAAAAATACATGACTATGAGTACAGTAACCATGGAATTCCTCAACAAAACCAGGCTATTTTTGAGAATAAAAGAAGAGATTATTAATTATGTCAGAAAAAAAAGAAAAATTAACATGGGACACTCAGTGGTCATTGGAAGGGAAGAAAAACTTTACCTGGGAATTAAATCCATGTAAGATAGATCAACAGGAGAAAAGCATACAAATTTATATGATACAAATTTTGTGTCACAGTGCTGCCTTCCTAAGGAAAAGCAGACACAGATTTCAACAGTTGCATACTGAATTGAACTGAGCAGTAAATTATCAAAATGTGAGAAGGCAATAGGGCTTAGATGAAAACAGTTAGTGGTGTGGAGAAGTAGCTGAAAGGATAAGGGTTAGGTTAACAATGCTTGCTTGCACAGATTTCCCTAGTCCCACTGCCCTGTCACCATAGATAACACTGAAATCTCAGCTCCTGCTTTCAGTAACACAAGAAGCGTCAGGATGTTTGATTGCTTCTATTGCTCACCACGTTCATCAATACGGTAGATGAACACAGTTTGGGTGGTGTGTTCAGACTTCCTTCAGCATCCAGGACTTGGGATCACTGTGTTTATAGGAAATATATTACAGGAGAGACTACTCAGAAAACATGCAAATTTTTGCCAAAGAATGAAGTGAAGTAGTAATTGCTCCTTGGAGATAACCTGGTCCACTGTGGCAGGTCAATGTGGTTAGATGAGATTGCAGGCAGGAATGAGAGCAGCAGTGTAGAAATCCAGGGGCAGTTACTTAGAGCTAAGGTGACCCCACTGCTGTGATGTAAACCTGCAGGAAAGCTGTTCTGTGAAGCTACCATGAAGGTCAGCAGAGGAAGCTGCAAACCTAGCCAGCAGCCTGGTCAAGGCTGAGGCCACCTCCCTGTGGAGGAATCCCCAGGGGCGGCCACTCTTTTTCAGTCTTGTTGAAATGCAGCCCAAAGAGGTCTGGCTGCAGTGATGCACACCTGCCTTTTCCTGTTGGGCGTTCACCTTTGCTTCCACTACTTCAACTTTTCTCACCTTGGAAAGGATGTGAGTTGAACAATGTGAGGGGTACATATTCCAAGGCTGCCCTCTCCTGCTGACAGTCATGTAGGAGAATTCATGTCACAAAGAGCGCTGTTTTTCCTGCAATTCCAGATAAACTAATACACAAAACTAACACTATTGGACATATTCGTAGATTCATATGTAGTTGCAAGAAATAGCACAGAGACAGCTTCCTTCTACATTTTTATGTCTTTTCCCCCACAATGGGAACCATAGCACTCTATCATATCATAATCAGGTTATGGTCATTGACATAATCCACCAATTTTATTCAGAGTTAAGAAGTTTAGTATGTTTTCATTTATAATCGTGCGTGAAGTTTTGTAAAGTTGTGTCATCTGTATAGTTCCCTATATCCATCTCTACAGCCAATATACTGAGCAATTTCAATATCACAAGATTCAGTTAGGCTGCCCTTGTAACCACACTCACTTCTCTCCTCCCAGTCTCCCTGACCTGTTACCTGCTAACCACGCACCTCTCCTCCACTTCTGAATTCTTCTCATTTAAAAAATGCTCTGTCAATGCAATCATGCACAGTCTAAGTTTTGAAGTTGGCTCTTTCTCTTTGGCTTCGCTTGGCATAATTTCCTGGAGAGTCAACAATATAGCTGCCTATGTCAACAGTTTATTCCTTTCTTTGGTGATTAATGTGGCATCGTTTGGATGTAATAAAGTATGTGTTACCATGCACCTGTTGAAGGATGTCCTATCTGATTCCTGTCTTTGGTATTACAAAAAACAGCCAAACAAAAATTGCTATAAACATTCTTGTACAGGCTTTTCTTGGTATTTTTAAAATTTTGTTTTATCATTTCTACATTTACTTATATGTGTATACATTATTTGGGCCACCCACCCCTCACCCCTCCCACCCCTGCCTCCAGGCAGAACCTGTTCTCTGGTTTTGTTGAAGAAAAAACATAAAAAGATAAGAAAAACATATGTTTTTGCCAGTTTGAGATAAAGATAGCTATTTCTTGGTATTAAGTCTTTATTTCTCCACTGACTAATGTCTAGTCATTGGGTACCATGGTAGTCATGTGTTTAATTTTCACAGGAACAACCAGATTGCTCTTAAGAGTGGTAGTACCATTTCATATTTCCACTCTCGATATGTGATTGTTCTACTTTTTTTTTGTAACCTTTCTGTATTATCACTTTTTTGGAAACTTTTAAGTCAGCTTCTCTGACTCCCCCTGTAATTCTAGCTACTTAGGAGTTTGAGATTGGGAGGACTGAAGGAAAACTGGGCCAAAAATTTAGGGAAGACTCCCATCTCAACCAGCTGCTTGGCATGGTGCTGCATACCTGCTATCCCGCTTCCACAGGAAGCCAAGGTACGAGGATTGTGGTCTAGACTGTTCTGGGCACAAAATGAGATCCTATCTCAAAATGTATAAAGTGGGCTTGGGCATGTACCTGGAGTGTTAGAGCACCTTTCTAGTAAGTGCAAAGTCCTGAGTTCAAATCCCAGTACCACCAGAATTTTTTTTTAACTAGCCATGCTTCTACATGTGAAGTGATAGGTTGTAATTGTTTTATTTTACATTGTCCTAATGATATGGAATATGTTTTCATGTGCTTATTTATTATTGGTACATCTTGTTTCGTAAGATGTCTATTTATTTTGCCTATTTTCTGCTTAGATTAGATTCACCGCTGAGTTTTGAGAATTCTTTAGTTTTCAAATATTGGAAATGCAGTTTGCAAGTATTTTCACCCAATCTACATCTTGTCCTTTTACTGTGTTCACATGGACTTCTAAATATCATTATTTTTAGTTTTGATTAGTCTAATTTATTGTTTTATTCTTACATGGAATATTTTTTATGTCAAGCATTAAGAATGTTTTACAAATCTCTGAATCTGATTTTTCCTATAGTTTTTCCTAGACTCTTACGGTTTTCCATCTTATCTTATGTCCATGTTCCACTTGCATTTAATTTGCGTAGGATGGACTGCTGAAGTGGAGGTTCCCTTTGTGGCTAGGGCCGTCTGACGTTATACAATTCATGGGAAATGCTGCCCTGCCTCCATTGAAATGGTTCCTCATTTTCATAACAAATTCAGTTGAGAATATCTGGGAATTGGGGTATTTCTTTGAGAGTCTGAATTCATTTCTTTTGAATGGATACCCAGAAGTGAGAGGGCTGGACAGCATAGAAGTTCTATTTTTAGCTTTGTGAAGAAACTTCATTCTAATTTCCTCAATGAGTATGCCAGCACCATACAAAGGAAGGCCCTTTTCTCACATTCTCGCCAGCAGTTGTATCTGTAGTCCCTCTGATAACAGCCACTCCTAACCAGGATGTTGTCATGTCTTGTTGTGCTTTTGATTTGCATTTCCTGAGTGATTAGTGATTTTAAGAAAATTTTCACATATGTACCTGTTTTCTATTTTTAGATCTTTTTTGGATGAATGTCTGTTCAGGTCCTATACCCATTTTTAAATTGAGTATCTTCGTGCCTGTGGTTTTTCTCCCCTTCTGAATAGACTTCCTTATATATTTAAGAAATAAATCCTTTTTCAGATGTATGGGGAGTAAATGCTTTCTCCCGTTTAATGGGTTTGTTTCTTGTTTTTTTATGGTTGTCTTTTGGTGTATGGCTACCTAGCTTGATATGGTCCCAATTATTTATTTTTGCTATTGTCTCTTTGTCACAAATCATTGTCAAGACCAATGTCAGGGGAATTTTCCTCTATGTTTTCTTCTGGGTGTTTTATGGTATTAGATCTTACAATTAAGTCTTTAATCCATTTGAATTAATTTTTATGCCTGGTATAAGATATGGGTCTGATTTCATTCTTTTGCATGTGGATATCTAGCTTTCCCAACAACATTTGTTGATGATGTTTTTTTCCCTGTATGTATTCTTTGCATTCTTGTCAAAGATCAGTTGTTCACATATACACGGATTTTTTTAATGAGCAATCTATTGTGCTCCATTGATCTATGTACCTATCTATTTTTATTCCAGTGCCATGCTGTCATTACTTTTGTTTGCTTGTTATCTGATAGGAATCAAACCCAGGGTATGCTAGGAATTCCTGACCCCATCATACTGCTTTGATTATTGTAGCATTGGAATACAATTTGAATCAAGGAGTATTATACTTTCAGCTTTGTTCATACTTCACAAGATTACTTTGACTGTTTGAGGCCTTCTGTTTGGTGCCATATGCATTTAATTTTTTTTTAATTTTTATGAAAAATGACACTGGAACTTTCATACATGGAGTATGAAGATTTCTTTAGGTAGTAATGATATTTTAACAAGATTGATTCTTCAATTCCATGAACACAGAATAGCTTTCAATTTGTTTGTGTCTTCCATTACTTTAAACATATCTAATAGCTTTAAGTACACAGAATATCCACATCTTAAGTTCAATTTGCTCTTAAGTATTTTTAGTCTTTTTGAAGCTGCTGTGAATGGGACCATTTTCTCAGTTTCTTTTTTGGATAAGTCATTGGTAATGTGTAGAAACACAACAGATTTTTGTCTGCTAATTTTGAGCTATGCAAATTTTCTGAACTGGTTTTTTTACTTCTGCCATGATTTTTATTTCTCTATATAAGACCATATTGCCTGCAAAAAAGAGATAATTTCACTCTTTTTTTTCAATTTGGTTACTTTTTTCTTTTTTTGTACCAAATTCTATCTACCACATCCAGTTATATGATCAATGGAAATTGTGAGCATGAACACCCTTGTCTTGTTTCTGTTCTTAGAAGAAAATCATTTTAGCATTTTGTCACTGAGTTTGATGCTAGCTGTGGGCTTGTCATGTGTTGCCTTGACATGGTGTTGAAGATTGTTTAATGCTTGTTCACCATCTACTGAAATGATCATGTTTTTAAATCTTTTGCTCATGAACTTTATTATATGTTTTGACTTTTATGCATTAAAATAGCCTTACATCCTATGGATAAGCCTCATTTGATTATGGTGTGTGTGATTCTTTCAGCATACTATTGAATTTGGTTGGCTAGTATTTTGTTGAGGATTTTAGCATTTATTTCATCAAGACTATAAATCTGTAATTTTCTTATCTGGCTTTGGTTTAAGGTTAATGCAGGTCTTACAAATGAAAAAGTTTATGTTCTCAGGCTGGTGGAGTGACTCAAGTGATAGAGTGCCTGCCTAGCAAGTGTGAGGTCCTTTGTTCAAACCCCAGTATCTCCACAAAAAAAAAAAAAAAAAAAAAGGAAATGTTCTCTCTTTCTCTCTTGCACATTTGTTTCAGAGAATTTGATAAGGATTGGTGTTAATTCTTCTTCAGACATTTGCTAAAATTGACACATAGAGGCACTTGCTCCTTGGCTATTCAAGTTGGGAGATTTTTTTGATTACTGATTTAATCTCTTTACTTGTTATTAGTCTGTTCAGATTTTCTATTTCCTTATGGTGAAGCCTTGGTAGTTTTGTGTTTCCAGGAGTTAGTCTATTTCTTCTGAGGTGTGCAGTTTATGACACATGATTATAAGTGATTATAAGTCCATGTTCTTTGGTATTTCTCTTTTACCCATTGCAACGTCTCCCTTGTCATGTGTAATTTTATTTGAGTCTTCTTTCTTGTTTAGTCTAGCTAAAGGTTTGTCAGTTTATCTTTTGAAAGTAACTATTAGTTTATTGATATTTTCTATCTCCTTTCTAGTCTCTAATTCAATCACTTTTGACTCTAATCTAATCTTTATTATGTCTTCATTGTTTTGACTTTGACCATAATTTTCTCTTTTTCTAGTTCCATGAAGTATAAAATTGGGTTGTTAACTTTAGGTCTTTCTTTGTTTTATTATAGGTATTTATTGCTACAGACTTCTTTTGTTGCTTGCTGTCTGTGTCTTCAGTGTCGCTACAACTGCTCTTGATAGATAACTGCAAAGAATCACTGGGGAGACAGAACTGGTTTTGGACCATAGCTGAAAGGGCTTGAACCAAATCACAGATCTACTCCAGGACCAATAGCTGATACTGAGAGATGCAGACCTGCCTCTAGGGTCAAAAAAGGGCTTGTCTTCTGGCAGGCCATGTGTCCTAGATGGGCAGGCATAACTGGAAGCCATTGAGAGTATCAAGTCTAGATTTGCAGTGGGACCAAGTCTACGGCTGCCTTTGTTGTCAATGACAGATGTGTCTTCCTCTGGCTCACTATGTGTTTAGGACTGGCCTCAACTGCAGCAAAGAGTTGGTGTTTAATAGGAGGTATATTTCTGTAGGTCCACGTTTAAGCCTGCTGTGTGTATCCAGTCTTATTTTTGTGTGTGAATGCCATAATACCTGTTGGCTTACCACATGCCCCATTACCCTATCATCTCTGTACTGCACACTTAGAACTCAAAAGATGGACAAAGGGGGGATATGAAAGAGTTCATAATGATCCCTTCCCATCTCACCATACACACTACTCTAGAGCTGACCAAAAATGCAAGGATCTGCTAACATTTTTAATTTTAAGCCAGTTTTCTGAATACACATGATATGTTCAGAAAGAGTTGAAGAGAAGTTATAAAAGCTAAAGTTCGAGATTCATGCTGTACTTCACTCTGGTTTGAATTCTTTAAATATAGAGGTTGTAAGTTTATTATAATAGAATCTGATGTATTCATGCTCCAATGTTCATATTATTTATTAATTTTAACATGTATATTTCAAAATAGAGAAAATATGTCTTAATTACTGACAGTTTTGATCAATTATGGATATGATGTTTATAGTTAAACATATCCCAATGAGATGCAAGAGTTTATGTACAAGAGTTCTGTTTACTAAACTTCAAATTCCAACATATTCTTTGATTACTTAGTATTTTTCTAAATACTATTACCACATAACGCTTGTCATAATATTGAGCATTCTGTTTTGTTTCTCTTTAAAAAGCTTTTAAATAATGCTAGAAAATATGCTGTTAACCAATTCAAGAGCATTTATAAGGATAAATATCTTTGCTTTGAAGTCAGTACACATTCTGTTATGATTCACTTCTCAAGTTTAATAAATGTACTCAAAACAGTAAATAAAAGAAAACAGGAAGTTCTGAATGTTTTTTATGTGAAATATGGCAGTGGTTGGAGTATTTCAAAGATCATTTTAAAATCTTATTTTACAGAGGAGGTAGCAGTTACCCCGAGAAATTAATGAATATCTTATTGAAAAGCAAAAGAAAAAAAAACAATTTCATAATTAACATATGAGTTTGTAGCATATTTGGTGGTGATTTACACACTGCAGTGCAGCAACATTTGCTTATTTTTTTCAGTAACAAGGTACTAAGTCTTCATAAAAGTATGGTCTGACTTACGGATATAATATACCTCCTTCATGAAATAATGTCCTGAATTTTAGATGAGATTTCACATTATAAATGTGCCTTACAAAGCATTTTGACAGAGAATATAATAAATCCTTCTTCAAATTTCACTCTGATATATAATGTATAACAATAAAGAATAGAACTACATACAGAGAAAGGAAAAAAGAAATATTCATCTCGTGGTACTTTTAACTAATCTTGATTGACATATTAGGAGGTTTGTTATTTTCAATCACACACATTAGGTATGCAGTTATCAAATTTACTCCTGTGTGCAAGACCACTGTCCTTTAAATGTGTGAGGAAAATACCTGTGCACATGCAAATGTGTACTTTTTGTTATTGAAGAAATCATATTTCACATCTTATATTTCTTATACATATCAAAATTTCAATGCATGCTGCTAAGTGTAGAGGTCGAAATCAAAGTTAATGCAAAATGTATTCTCTTTGATTTTAAAGATTATGAAAATAACAGTTGTTTTATACAAGTTCAGAAACCTGAAATTTAAATTACAATTACTTCTGCCAGAATAGTAACTAATAAAATGACTGACAGATATAAACATTTTGGAAAGGTGTAGGCATCTATTTTATAAAGTGTCATCAATCGGTATCTATTTACAGGTATAATTCTGATTTTGTTGGAATTTCTTTGAAGATCTATTTGTTTTTCAAACCCACTTAAAAAAAAATTTTTGACTATGACAAGGTATTTCCTTTCCTCTCATAACATGTTAGTTTAATACCCCTGTGGCTTTCTGTGCATGCCCATCTCAATCTGACCACATCCACCAGGAGGATCTCCTAGGACGCCTTCCTGCTCTCAGTGCCTGCTCCATTCACTGCATCTTCTTTATTGCCATCAGAACCTTTTCTTGAAAATATAAGTGGAACATAACTTCCCCTCTTTCAGTCCTCTCAAGTGGCACTTTATCCTTCTTCACTTTAGTTATCCCAAAGTAGTGTTTTCTAATATCACAATGATAAAGTGTCTGAAACCTCAACATTACCTTCCCTTTTGCATAACCAGTTCCTTCCATCTGCAAGCTCCCCCTGTCACTGACAAATCTGTGGCCAGCTCACCAGTTCTCACAAAAACACATATCTGTGTTTGGTGTTTTCATTGCCTTGAATATCTGACTCACCTTCACATTGACTTTATTTACTTTTATTCTTTGCATTTATCTTAACTGATACATAAAAACATGAAACCTGTAGATATTAACAGGGTGGCATGTCATGTTCAATACATACATATGTTGTGCAATGTTTAAATCACGTAAAGCATTTTTATCTCCTCAAACACATATAATTTCTTTACAGTAAACAATTTCAAAGCTCTTTCTTTGATGTTTTTGAAATGGATGGTACACCTTTGTTATGTGGAGTCTCCCTAGTGTGCAATAGTACCCAGGAGCTTGCTCCTGTCTAAATATAACTTTCTGCCCTCTGGCCAACCTGCTCACCTCTCCCTCACCCACACTCCCCAGCCTCTCTGCCCACCATTCAACTCTTAGCCTCTATGAACAAAGTCTATTTCTTGAGATTCCTCTTGGAGTCCCTTTGTGATCTGTTCCCATTGAGTTCAGAACATAATAACTTTCACAAGAATGTCTTCAGGAGTAGTAGAATTAGAAGATCGGAGAGTAATCATCTGAATTCAGTGGGTTTTCACTTTCATTCAGCTTAAAAAACTGTATAACAATGTGCCATGTTTTGAAGATGGGTTCTGAGCCTCAAAACTGTACCCATATTAAAGGAGCTTGACATCACAACTTTACTCAGATGTTCTGCTCAACATGAACATGACAAATATATTTTTCAGATCATTGCAAACATTTCTAATATTAATTTTCTTATTTTTAACTTTATTTTAAAATGTCCTATACTTATGATACTAGGAAATATTGAAAAAGCACTCCTAATTTGTCCTCTCCTTTAGGTGGATTTGAAAATCACAGGATTTTTTTAACCCAAATCTAAAGGAATAACAGTTGTCCCCAGGAATTTCATTTTAAATAAATTCAAATTGATTGATAGATGGGAGTCACATCATGGAACAGAAAGTGCAAAAGGGGTCAGTAAATAGAAATGAAGCTTTGAGCCCAAAAAGAGCAGGCCCTAAACCTTAATCTCTTCTTTCGCTATGCTGTACTTTGATCTTGGTAATAAGGCAGATTGTTACATGATATCTATGATGCCCTTGCTGTACAATTCTGACTTATGAGAATTGTGGTGAAGACATATGATGTCATTGCAACTGACCTGTCTGCTTTATCAAGTGCCAAGACCTTGCATTTTCAGTATCCTCAAGTTTGCTACCTTTAACTCCTCTTTGACTAATTGCACACAGAAAACTAAGAGGGATTAGCACAATTGTGCAGTTTCACAGCCTGGGAGTATTAATTCTTTGCATTTTATCTTTTAAAATATTTACTCTTTGGGAGAATGAGTTCTGGTTAGCTATTTTAGAAATCTAATTCAACAAGGACATTTTAAAATTTCCTATCTAATTTAAGGACTTTCAAGTTCTCCTTTTTCCTAAGAATTAATTATAATAAATCTGTGAATAGATTTGCATGTGTTGGGTAAGCACATATTTTTTAATTAATTTTTGTTTTCAAATTCATCTAAATAACCAAATAACTGAGGAAATTTGACAGATTAGTTTCAGCATCAAGAACTGAGGCAAGGACTGCAGGTGAGCTAGTGGTAAAGCACTGCTAACATATGGAGGCCCTGGGTTCCCTCCCTAGCACTGCCATGAACGAGTGAATGAATTAATGAATAAATTTAAAACCACAACTTTCATGACAAAGTGGATAACGCTTATAATCCCAGCTACTCAGAAGATGGAGTTTGGGAAGCATCACAATTTGTTGCCAGCCTAGAGAAAAAGTTTACAAGACCCCATGTTCTGCACATGTTAAGAAACTTTTCTCTTGTTAATCTGTCTTAATCTATTTTACAGGGCTCCAGGAAAGAATTTACAATAAGTGAGGGACACAGATTTTTTTCTCTACTGGAAATGATAAGTTTATAATGGGGCCTAAGTAGACACAGGGACCAGAAATAGATTAAATGCACAAACATGTCATGTGACAGGTGCCCTGTGCTCTGTGTTGCTGAGGCATCAGTGTGCAGAGTTCCCAAGAAGACTCATGGGATCAGGTCAAAGGATAAAAGCAAACCAATGAAAGCAAATAATCTTTGGGTTTACCATGGTTGCCATAGCCCCAAGTCAAAGCCATCACACTCTAGTCCTAATCCAGGCATCCTGATAGAAAAATGTCTGTCTGCTGGACAGAGATTTGAGCTGTGAACTTCGATTCATTTCAGTGTCATGTTTTCAATAGCTAGAATTTATATGAGAAATAGGGCCTGATTAAAGATGTAACATCATTCTTCATATCTAGCTTCAAAATGTGTATTTCCTGTTCTCCCCAAGTTCGAGTTCTGCCTCATTAGCCACCATGGATCTCAGTGGTGCAGAGACTTCCACGGTGAGAGCTGGTTGTACTACTTCACCTGGGTTACTTCGGGCTCCTGACGCCGATGGTAAAGAAGGGAGTTGTGCAAGTTAGGACTGTCAGCACATGTAATTAAAATTTTTCAATGTGTATCACCAGTTATTACATCAGCATTTCTCCAACGGTTCTTTGGCCGTGTAAGTTTTAGAGCGAACTGCTCAAAAAAACATTTAAGAGGATTATATTCAAGGGTTTGTTGTTTTTGTTCTAAAATTCATTGTTGTATGTTCAGTATTTATTATTACCTCTGTAATACACTAGAAGATAAACTGATGGATACAAACCTTGGTTCACAATTTTTGTTTTGTTGTACAACTTAAAAATGTCTCCAGTTAGCTGGGTGCCAGTGGCTCACACCTGTAATCCTAAAGGGCCACACAGGAGGCTCTCTATCAGGAGAATCTTGGTTCAAAGCCAGCCAGGACAAATAGTTCATGAGACCTTATCTCAACACAACTCTTCACACAGAAAAAGGGCTGGTGGCATGACTCAGCGTGGAGGCCTTGAATTCTAACCCCAGTACCAAATAAAAGAGAAAGTCTCCACTTTATATTCTGTTATGAAGTTTTTGAAAATTTTGTTAACAAATCTATTTTTCTTTCTATGACTTCTTATGTTTTGAATGTCTAACTAATTTCCTTTTTTTAGTTTGTTATAATAATTATTATGTATTAAAATATGCCTCTATTTTGAGTTTTGAAAAACCTTTACAGGTGTACAATACAATCTGCCAATATGGTTCTAGTTAGATACTTCTGTTTACTAGTAGTCTTTTTATTCCTGTAAAGTTTCCTTAATATTTTCATATACCGACTTATAATGCATCTGTGAGTGCATTGATCTGTCATCTATCTATCTATTTTGCTGTTTTCATTTATTTCTTTGGCGCCTTGTGTCATTGGCATGCTGCATCTTCTGTTTCTTTTTCTCTACTTTTCCCCTCAAACCCATTTCCTTATCTTCACTCTGTTTGATTAATACAGTTGTCTCCTTTCTCCCAGCTGTTTTCCCTTGCACATTTCTGTGCTACTGACAGATTGCAACAGTCTTTGAGTTTGGTCTTCATCTTTTAACCTTTGTGTGTTTTCTTGATTTCTGTAAATCGTCTATTCATACTTACTCCATCATTCAGCCATGAGAGCTCATGCTTTTATATTTCTAGTTAGTGTTCTATCCTAACTTTCATGGAATTTTCAAGCTCATTTGTCATTTTGTTATTTTTAACTCATTTTGTAAATTTTGTATTGCTCTTATGTGAAACACTGTTTTCATATAGTACATTTTAGGGGAAGATTCTTAAATGTCAGGTTTTTTTTGTTTGTTTGTTTTTGGTAGTGCTGGGGGTTGAACTCAGGGCCTTGAACTATTAGGACTCCATAGATAACTACTTCCATAGAGCTCAGGTCATACTCCTTCAGATCCTTCACCAGTAGACACCAAGCTTATTTCCTCCCTTCCCAGTGTTCTTATTATGCTTAATTTAAGCAGTATTCTGAGATGTTTATCTCAAAATGGAATTTTATCACTTAACAGGGTAATATAGCAGAACTCTCAGGCCCCAGGGTAAGTGGTGCTGCATAGCTATAGGTATTTTTATGTGTATATTTTCTGATTATTTCAGTAAATGAAATATTTGCTGTGGATACTTCTGTGTAATGCAACTGTTTTGATGATCAACAAAGCATAATTTACATTGATACAAAGCAAAACATTCATTTAGCTATTAAGCAAAAAGTTCTATTAACATGTTTCCAATTAAGACAATGTGTTATGTATTAATGTGTTGCTTTTGCAAAGAATTTAATGTTGCATTTTCCCCCACCAACGATAGCCAGGGAGCCCTGGAATACTTTAATTATCTGATTCTGATAAATACATTGCTAATTTACTAATTTTCCAAATTTATGCTTTATTAATTAATTTTTTTTCACAATAGAATAACATTTAGAAAACATTTCAATTTTGCCAGAGATTGAAGTATTTTTAAAAGAGTTTTTAATGAATATTTTTAAAAGAAGATTACATTATTCTTCATCTTAACTTTGATCATAAAATGAGAAACTTGAAAGGAAGAGCTCTATAGTTCACTTTGTCTTACAAAATTTGCTTTGGACATAAGTGCAAGAAATTATAATTTCTGTGTGATAATCTAAGATCACATTCATCAAGGAGAAGTCAGAAACTAAACTGACTTTCTACCGAGGTTGTCACTGTTATTATGTGTTCTCTACCCTGTAATAAGCATACTTTTGGCATTTAATCGACATAATCATATTAACAAAAGGATATTTTCATTGTGTTAGCCTACAAATATTTAATCCAACAATAATGATTAACATCAAGTTCCTAATGTTTACAAATAAATTAAAAGTCACAAGTTGATTGATTTGGTGATATCAGAAAGAAATTAAGCTTGTCTCTTGAATTATAACACTTTGTGAGTAGCCAGTTGCTCATCCTAGCCTGAGTCTATTCTCTATTCATTTATCCATCGAGATGGAAGCCTTTCTGTAACATACTTCCTTATTCACTGTATAGCATAGTTGATGGAAGGGTGGAATTTTTTTGTTAGTTTTGTTTTTGTTTATTTTGCATTTTTTAATTTGATTGTTTTTTACATTTACTCACATATGTATACACTGTATATGTGTATATAGACATGTGTATACATTGTATACATTGGGAACGGTGGAATTCTTAAATAAAGCTATTTAACTATAACATCTAAAACCATAAACAAAGTAACATGTATTTCCTGATGTACAAGCTCTTCCATGTTCTGTTGTCATTGAGTGACTATATCAGCCACTGTCCGCCTTTTAAATAGTAAAACTTCTTGTTAGGCCCTACTTTCCAAAGCCTAGTTTTCCATATGAGAACAAAACCTTTATGTAGGAAATTTCAATTCTAAGAGTTTTTTTATCTACCCAGATATTGGATAGGCCCAGGTAGAAGAACAAATTCAACTGTGATCTAAAAATCCTGCAGGATTCCCTCATGCAGGTAACTCCATTTGGGACTGGAGACATGTGATGAATTTTGTTGAGCATTTGTGACTTAATTAAAAGTCGTATTTTCTTTATTATATGTTTCCTATGAATCATCAACAATTTTTAGTCACAAAAATAAACACAATGTGGTTTTTCAAAGGATAATTTTAATGATTCTTATATATAAATCACTTGGTAAGCATTTTATTAATATTGGTCAACCATAATCTGCAAGCTTACTGTAGAAAATCAGCTCAAAGTTGTTTGTGGTGACAAAGGGCCAATGGCCCCAATTAGGCAGAAAAGCATTTCAGTCTATTTCCATAGTTATTAACACCTAATGAGAGCCTACAATGTCTGAGGCTCTATGCTAGGTGCTTTACACACATTATCAAATTTAATTCCTATTTTGTAAGGTTTTATGCCCAATTATACATGAAAAATGAACCAGAGGTTGGAAAAGTGAAGCAAATTCCCTAAGGTCATTCATTTGGTACAAAATTAGGGGTGACTATTCTATTCAGAGTAAACAGAGTTTCAATTTTCTTCCTCCTCACTAGAAACTTTGTCTAGTGACTAAAAAACACCATTAGAATTTAGGATGTGTTTATCAACAAAACAATAGAAACTTTTTTGTATTATTCTACTTAGACTATCACCTTTACCTCTATTTTTGTCTATAAATTTTTATTATCAGAATATTATCATAATCCAGCCATTTGTTTGAAGGTAATGAGATCCTCATAGTGATAGTTTTCTTTTGCATTTTCCTTAAGTTCATCTGTATTAAATGCAATTTTGTCTCCTGATAAAAATGGATTTGTCAACTTATATGTTGAATATACTTGGTACATAAATAAGATTGTCAGTGAAGAGTTTTATAATTGAAAACTCAGTACTTGTATACATTTCAAAAGGGAAATGAATATAATATATTGAAATGGTCTTTGAAATTATTTCAGATTACCACTCCAGAACTATAGGACAGTCACTGGATATTTTTAGTGTAGAGAACTTGGTATGTATGTAATTTAGTCATTTTACAAACAAGAATCATTCAGGCCACCTCTCCTAATGTTCATTAGTATATTAATGAGTATAATATAGAAATGAGCTTCCTGAAGAATGTGTTGTGTAAATAATTCTCCTACAGCCATCTTTTCATTCATTTATTAAACTATTGTTTGTTTTCTATTCATCTATTCCCTTCACTAAGCTACTAGTAGATACATTTTTGACTCAGATAAATTAATGATAACAATTCCTTTAAAATTCTCTGTAGGCATCTCAACAGAAATATCAAGATTTCAACCACTTGGACATGCCTAATTCCTATTAATGAAATATAATCAGTTAGTTGAGCTATATCAGAAAGGTGTTATAATACATAAAAATTAAAGGGAACAGTACAACATAACATGTGGGATTATTTGACCTGAATCTGAAACTGGACTCACATGACATTCATGGAATAAGTACACTTATACAAATTCAGCACATATTCCAGCACTGACTCTACTTGAAGTGACGAGGGCATATGTCTGTCCTTAAATAGCAATGTACTTATGCAACCCTAGCTATAGGAATTGTCATTGAACCTCTTGACTTGCACAATAACACAAAGTTTTCTTTGTCAGGTTGTATGTTGCTCAATTTTTGCATTGCTTTGGAGTGGAAAATTGTTGACACTTTGTACTTCTCGGGTGCACCATCATCAGTTTAAGGGTTAGCTGCAGTGAGGTATGAGAAACAATGGCATGTTTGGCATTATGTGCTAGTTTACACTTTAGAATCTGGCGCTAACTCTTTATTGAACTTAAATGAATGGCTACTTGACTCTGCAAAAACAGAACTCAAATGTAAAAGCTTGATGCAATACAATTCTTTTTTTAAATAGGCAGAAAAGTGACTTAGAAATGAGTGTTTTGAGAAGGTAAGAACTTGACAGAAATTTATTATTGTAAAGAATATTTCAAATCTCAGCTGTGAGTTTAGAGAGAATAGTAATAATGTACAGAGTAGGGAAAATAGCATGACCATTGGTGGCAAAACACACAAGTTTCCTGTTGGTGTCATTGTCAAAAGCTACTGACATACTACATCATGATTCACATTTACATATTAATATGTAAATAAGTTTATGTAAAAGAACTACCAAAAATTCAGGAGTAACTGCACAATTCTAGAGTGGAGGGTACACAATATAAACTTTCCTTATACAATCATTTTCAGATTGCCTGTGTAGATACCATACTAAGTTACTATAATAAAAGGAGTATCTCCTAGCAATGTGGAACATGGGCAAATGCCCTAGTTTTGCAGCCCATAAATTTAGTTTTGGTTCATAATTTTTATATTTCTTATGGGAAAATAACTTTCACGTGACTCACTTTCTTACATCAAAAATAGAAAAATGTTCCATATGTTATAATTAACGTTAATTTCTTATTAGGTACCTGATAACATTGATACAAAAAAACCTTGTTAAATAGCCTTTTAGTAAGTCCAGCATTTTCCTCTCCTTGTTCAAAGAACGACTCTCTTGTGGACTTTGGAGAGAGCAATGTCTGTGCGTGTCAGTACACTTCATTTTACTTCTTGTAGTCATCCTCCATGCTACTATAAGAAATGTTAATGTGGTTTCTTTCCACAAAACCCTCAAATTTGTGTCTTACTGAAGCTCATATTGCTTTACTGCAAGAGAAACAGCTAACAGCTAAATGACATGGGTTCAGAGGTCATCCCTACATCTAGTTTTGTGACAATGAGTACATCATTTATCACTTGACTTCTAGACACTTCATATGAAATTTTGAGGAATAACGTAAAATGAATTTATATGAGTACTTTCATAATTAGCATTTCAAAATAAATCCTTCTGTTATTGAATTTGTCCTCTTGGTCATAATGTCATCAAGATGAGGTGATGCCAGGTGATCTGAACTGTTTAGGTTAATTCTGGTCTTCATCCAATAAATCCTCTAGCACCCACCTCTATTGATAAAGTGATTTGTTCTTAAAAAGCAGTCCTTTTCATTCTTATCTGCATATTACATTGTTTCTGTTTCCATTAGTCATTCTGAATTAATATATGCATAATTGTAAGAATTATTAATTTATTATAAAAAACAAAATTGAAAAGTATTGGTGTTTATAATGTCCTGATGGATACACTAATATATTTTTTTCTAGTTGCTTAGACTAGGGGTTAGGTTTGTCTTTGACAATCAATATTTTCATTATGGTGGTCCTGGGGTTTGAACTCAGGAACTTGAGCTTACTAGGCAAGCACTGTACCACTTAAGCCACAATGATAGCTGTGTAAATATTTTATTCCTCAATAACTGTGAAATATTTGACCATCAAAAGTAGTTATCTAGAAGAAAATTATTTTGAGCTGTATCAGACAAGGCAATATCACAGTGTGAATTTTGTTAATTTATTTATAAAATCATTGTTTTCAAATGTTTGTGTTTATGAATGTAGGTATAAAATGCCACAGAGGAACTCACATGATTCTGTATGACAAACCGTCACGCAGTCACTAGACTGAATCTGGTTCTGTAAACGACAATTCCTTTAATAAAGTGAGTGCGTTGATCCCTGAAGTGTAATAGCTGTGAGTGAAGCAGATACAGGGATTATATTTTGGACTGTAGATTACCAAAAGCCCAGGGTAGGATTTTTGAGTTCACTCTGTGTTCATAAAACAAATTGGAATTCTTTCTCTGAATGTTTAATTAACCGGTGCAGGGGAAGGTTATTCTTCACTATGACAGTGTAACGATTTTTAAAGTACTGCTAAGTAAAACGTGCGTCTTGCTGTCCTGGAAGGCAACACTTTTGCTTTCATAATTCTCTACAGTTTCATTTCAGTGAATTATGATTTTATTAAGTATTTTCATACCTTTTGTTTCTATACAAACTAAGTTCTTTCTTAGTGTGTTACAAAAAGGAAAAAGAAACTGTTTAAAATGAGAAGTTTTTATTTATTTTTTGTGGTACTGGGCTCAGAGCCTTCACCTTCAGCCACTCCTCCAGCCCTTTTTTTGTGAAAGTTTTTTTTTGAGTTAGGATCTCATGGGCTGTTTGCCCAGGCTGGCTTTGAACCGTGATCCTCCTGATGTCTGCCTCATGTGTTGCTAGGATGACAGGAGTGAGCCACAAGTGCCTGGCTCTATTTTTTAACTTAATTGCTAATCAAAGATAACTAAAATCGGCATAGGTGACCCTGCTCCTCGTAGAATGAACATTTTATGTTTTACTGAGAAATAATAAGATGGACCTGCATGAATGCTGGTAGAGTTTAGGTACCATAGTAAGTAGAAAATCCTGGAATTCGCTCATTTGCAGTGTGTTCTCGATATTCGTTATTCCTAATTAAATGCTTCAAGGTTATTTGACTTCTTGATTTCTCCCTTACTGTTGATAAAAATGTTCAGTTAGATGGATATTTCCATTGAAATATGATTATATTACATTAAAAATCACACACAAAACAAATATTTGTGACCCTATGTCATTTACTTCCATTTAGTGAATAATTTGGTGATCACTTTAAGCCATGAATTACTCTTTAATTCATTTTAACACAAAACAAATATTTAAGATTGCTATAATTCTTCAATATTTGATATGGCTAAATGAAAAAATTATTCCTGAGTTCCTAATTAATAAGTATATGTTGGTAAAGCAATCAACAAGTAACTCCTTAGTATTATATTATCTATTATTCAATTAGATATAATGAGGTTCTAAAACTATTGAGTAAAGAATATGAATTATGTAGAAGATTCTGGTATCACTTGTAAGTGTGTAATAAAAGAGAATTGATTTACCTTTCTGACATAAGAGGAAGTTTTATGAGGTGTCATCCAGGTAGTCTATTGCTTGTGACACACTCTAAATTCATGAGCTGCTTCTCATGCAGACTGATATCAGAAGGATATGGCAACAAAATACATTAGATATAAAATTCTTCATAAAACATTATGACACAAGGCAGAATGTTTCAGTCTGCTTCATAACTCTGTTTAGAGTAATTACAAAACTTAGTTTTTATTTGAAGTTACAAAACTCTTAATGCATAATATTCAAACATTTCTTTTTCTTTCATAAACTGTAAAGTGTTTCAGTAAGGCATTATAAATTAAGTCTGAAGAAATTTCACTTACAAAAATTGTTGGCAAGTTATATGAGTACCAAAAATTAGTAAATATTCAAGAATACATGTAATTTTTTCTGGATATAATATTTAGCAAAGCATTTTCTGGGAAGTTAAGGCTAGCCAAGTTATCTATGCAAAATATAATTTTAAAACAAATACATGAATGTAACTTAACATTAATGAAAGGAGGCCAAAAGCAAAATAAAACAAAATATAAGTTTGTCCTGGAAAAAGTAATGAGTTTTCTGATTCCATCCAATACCCATTTTCTGAACAGATACATGCACATGAGTTTATCTGAATTAAATCAGTAATACAAGTACAGTTTTATAGGATTTATTTTTTAAATTCAGTTAATAAAACCAATGAATGAACATGGACATCTTTAAAGAAAACAGAGGCTCTAAAACAAAGGGTAGCTGCAGCATTTTGATCCCTAAAGTAAAATTGGCTAAGCAGCACCTTGCCCTTGATTCCTGGGCTCCTTCTTTTTCCTTTTCTGGTAATGGTTGCGGGGACATTACTACCCACTGGGGCGTTCTGCTAATGCTGCTGCAGCAATTGGTCCGGCGATGGCCTCAAAACCCTTCTTCAGGCTATTATTACATGTGTAAAAGGTGACACAGTTCAATCTGGACCCCTGAGGTGTCCCTCTCCAAGGGCCCCTCGGCAGTAATCTTTTTGAAAGCTTCTGCTCATCAGGTCTGGCCCACAGCAAATAGGAAATCACAATGGGTAGTCTGTTCAGGAGAATAAAAAAATCAGTGGAATTAGATCATTTTATGGCAATTCAATCAATGAATAAGGCAATTTCCCCATTTTTATCTATTTTTTAAACATTCTCTCCGGCTAGTACAAGTGTAGTACCTGAAAATTCTTTCAAAAGTCTGTGCTTATGTGCTCTTACACTCAGTTTTTCTTATTGAAAAAAGTACTCTCTTTGTCTAGCACAAATTTCTAGCACAAAGTACTCTCTTTGTCTAGCACAAATTTCAGCCAATGAAGTTGAATTTGTAAGGTAAAGTTTGGTACAAATATATTTGGACTACATCTTTCGTATGATGAAAAACAACTTCTTAATTTTGTTAATATAAATTTTATTGCTTAGGGTTTTGAGATGTACTTCTGCACCTTGACATATGTGATGAAAATTAACTGTAAAATCTATTGAGAAGCTATTTTGTCTGATTCCGTTTAAAGTACTAAGAGATACACTTTGTAAGAAAAAGAGTCTTTTGGAGAGTATGATAATAAATCCTTTACTTATATATTAAAATAGATATTTTACTTCATACTTTAGTACTCCAAAACAAAATTGTTGACAATATAATGATTTTATTTGCATAATGATAGTAATATTGTAGCTGTATGAACAAAGTTTACTTAAATATAAGTAATATGTGTTCAACATGCTATTTAATTTTTATATTTTGGAAACTCCCTGATTTCTAAACTCAAGAGTTAGAAATATTCTCAAAATAAATATCAGAAATGTTCACATCCATTAAACATTTCCTTATGATGTATAATTTTGTAATTTTCATATATTAATGCTGGAAGTTCTAGAAATATGTTATCCTGTAAATTCTGCTTAGTAATGATTCTATTCTTCAGTGATTATAGAAAGGGTAGCTTTTTAGCTAAATCTAGTCCATTTAACTTCCATAGGAAAGAAAAAACTTTGATATCTCCTTCTCACCATATAAATAGTGAAAGGTAAATATTCTGGAAAGTAATATAAGAGAATTTTTCAGTCTTCCTTTTGACTGAATAAAATGTATATATATGTTATATTCTCTTCATGCATTCATCAGTTACTGGACATTCAGGCTGCTCCATGGCATGTTTGCTGTGAACAGTGCCACATACATGTCTCCATAGTGTTCTGTCTTTGATTCTTTTCTGTATGTCCTTCAGAGTAGCATAGCAGTATATATGGTAGTTCTATTTTTAGGGTTTTTTTCTTTTTGTTTTTCTTTTTCATTTTGGTGGGAATGAATTAAACTCATGGCCTCACACTTGCTAGGCAGAAACTCTACCACTGTATGAGGAACCTTTATACTGATTTGCCCCTTATGTACTTGCTGTACCGATTTTCATTTCCATCACGTGAATAAGGTGGATACCTCTATGGGGTATATGTGTAAGTGTTCCTTCCATATCCCCAACCCCACTAGCATTTATTGCTTTTTGTTTTCTTCATGATAGTCATTCTCACAGGAGTCAGATGGAAACTTGGTATATTTCTGATTTGCAATTCCTTGATGGTTAAAGATGTTAGACTTTTTTAAATGCATCTATTGGTTATTTGTATTTCTTCGTTTGAAAAGTGTCTCATTCAGTTACAGATTTATTGATTGGGTTATTTGTTATCTCTGTGCTTAATTTTTTTCTTCTTTATACTTTCTGGCTAGGAATCCACTGTTGGATGAACATACAGGAAAGACTGTGTCTTTACTCTGGCAGTTGTGTCTTTTCCTTCAAAAGATTCCCTTCAATTTGATAAAGTCTAATTTGCCAATTTTTGGTATTTCTCAACTTTTGGAGTCCTATTTAAAAAGTAATTCTCTGTTCCTAGATCTTGAGGCGTTTTCCTGTAGATGTTTTAAAAACTTCAAGTTATAAAACTAAGATCTTTTGATTTTTATACAGGATGAGAGACCAAGAATAGATTTACTCTGCATGTGGATATCCAGTTATCCAGTGTGGATTGTTGGAGGGACTCTCTTTTCATCAGTGTACATTTTTTGGTACCTTTGCCAAAACTTACATGATTGTAGCTGTACAGATGTATTTCTCAATTTTCTATGATATGCCATTGGTTTATTGTCTATTTTTTTTCAGTAACATGACATTTTTGTCATTATGGCTGTACAACCGTTAAATTTTTTAAAAAATCTCTTTGGGAGGAAACAATACAGGGAACAAAGGAGAGAAACAGAGACAGGGAGAGGGGAAGGAAAAGACAAGGACAAAGACAGAGAAAGAGAAAGAGTGCATGATAGAAACATATCTAAAGAAAAGCTCATTTCAAAATCTGCATAGGACTATGTAAAGAATTTCTGCAAATCAATAACCAGCAGATAATCCAATCATTAAAAATTGTGAAAAACTTTGACTAAACAGTACAGAATAGAGGATACATCAATAATCAACAACCACATGAAATGGTGCTCAATTATTTAGTAATGGGAAAAGATAAAAATAGAATCATATTCAGGTAATAGTACAGGTAAATGAGAGTGGCTTAATAAAATAAAGATGGATATTAGTAAATTAGTAAAGCAACCTGGAATTCTTATATATAGCTAGAGGGCTGCAAATTTCTACATCCATTTTGAAACTTAAATTGGGAATATTTACTAAAACTAGAATTCAGTAATTCTTTGTTTCATCAATTTTAGTGTGTTATATGCCCAGGAGAACAGATATGCATGCACTTTGACATAAGAATATATATAATTTACTCATAATGAAAAACTGGAGGTAACCAAATAGTTTATTAATAACAGAAAGGATAAATAATGTGAGATATATAAAACATGATATCGTATCTCTGTAGAAATAATTAATTCTTATACAAGGCTATAGTGTCAATAATATTAACACACAAAAGGTTAAGAACAATGTGTTCTATACTTTTCTATTTACATGAGGCTCAGAAACAGACAAAACTAGCATAATTGAAGTAACTCAGAATGTCAGTGTGGTTTGAGGGTGTTTTCACTACAGAAGGAAGAAGGAGGTTTTCAAGATGCAAGTGCTGTTTTATATGAAAGATATACAGGTATATTCATTTGTAAAGATGAACAAATTACAGAAATAATGATTGTACATGTTACTTGATGCAGAGTGTATTTCTCAATAAAAACTAAATTTAAGATGGAACAAATGTCAGGCAAATATCAATACATCAACCTCCAATAAATAAGTACTATAAATTTGAGATTTTAATATACAGGTTACAAAATGCTGTATGTTTCATTTATGTAAGGAAAACTGAGAAATCGATGAAGAAACAGATTATGCAGATCACACAGTGAGACCGTGAGTCCACATAAAAGCCCATGCCCTATAGGACAATGGCCTATTGTTCTAAGGAGACCCAAGAAAGAATGCAAGAGTAGCAATATTGTGAAAATAAGTAAATGATTGGAAAGCAAATAAACTTGGAACAAATATCTGGAATAACTGTCTGGAATAAAGCAATATATATCTTTGATTATTCAATGTATGCTATGAAGAGTATAACTAAAACACAAATTGACTTACCAAGGAGTAGAAAACCTATGAACTTAATGGTGAAATAAACTTTCAGAGAAGCACCTATCATAGCTCAATTTCTAGGAAGTTATAAATCAAGATTTAAAAATATTTTATTTAGGATACATATGTATTCAGTAAAAATATGAAATCAACCAATTAAAAACACAAAATTCTAGATAGGAGCTGGGCAGAACACAGTGTGTATGAAAATGGTTTGACAGAATTATTTTCCTTACATATGTATTCAGTAAAAATATGAAATCAACCAATTAAAAACACAAAATTCTAGATAGGAGCTGGGCGGAACTCAGTGTGTATGAAAATGGTTTGACAGAATTATTTTCCTTAATGCGATGCTCTTACTTTCATTTCATTATTATTATTTGTGACTGTCCCAGATCTAATGAATATTTCTTCATATTTATTAAAATTATAAACTTGTATTGATATCAGGGAATGACAGTTGCACTGCTTAAGATAGCATTATTTAGAATGAGGTGTTCGAGGAAGGGAAGGATGGAAGGAGCACACAGAAGTCTTTAAATATTTTTATGACATTTTACTTCGTAACTGTGTGAAGATTGGTGATTTAAAATTATGATTATGTCATATGCATTCACACATTCATTTTACAGACATGTTTACATAAAATAACTACACAAAATAAGTTTCTCATCAGTAGCACCTCAATAGTGGGAAAGATGTATCCACACCATAAATGCTGCCAGTATTTGCAACAGCTCTGGATATTTTCTTGAAATAGATACAATTTCACTAAAGGTATGACATCAGCAATGTCTGTGCAGATGTCATCATATGGTATGTGGGCCTTGACTCTTGGTAATAAATGTTGATATGAATGATTATATCAGTTAAATTGTAAACCTCTTCCTTATCAATAAGGAAGAGAGATTTTATTTTATCAATAAGTACAGAAAATTTCCAAGGAAGTTGGAGTGATACCACAACCAGTTCCTATCAAATGACCAGTGGTTATCAATGGTAGTGAAATAGTTAACAAATATAAATAGAAAAATGATAAATAATCATATTTAGCAAATATAAAAGTATGCCGATAGAAGTTCATTCAGGAAAAACAAAGGTAGTATATGATTAATGGATTCCTAAATATACATTTGGCTTAAAATAAAAAGAACAAAGTGCTATGTGCCCAATATTTGTGATTTCTGAAAATGTCTATCTTTTCCAAATGCGTCCCCAAATCATATTCCATTGCGCCTCTCCCTCACTACTGAATATAAACTCAAACACCCAATTATTCCTTTTTTTCTCTTCTTTTTTGAATGCTTGATTCACTATTTTAGCTAAACTTTTCAACATGGATGCACCTGTTTTATTCCACAGAAGTTTTTTGATGAGAAAAAGGAAAACATGCTACTATGTTAAGCCAAAAAAATAAGTTTAACTGCCTGTGGAACTCTATATGAAAACCATACATGGCCCAGTGAGGAACTGAGGGAAAGGCAGAGAGAGGCGAATGCAGACAGCATGGAGAAGAATTTCATGGGACAGGAGAAATCCCAGGAGAGACCAACTTACATGACCTTGTAGGCCACACTAAGGTTATTATTGCTCAATTTAAAAAGAAATGGGGACATAGTCACAATTTTATCATAAAGGGATACAGTGACACCTGATTTTTTTGTTTTGATAAAATCATACTTCTGCCATATGGTTATAGAGTGGAGGGAAGCTACAGGAGATAGAAAAATTAACTTAGAGGCAGTTGTAGCATCAAAGCTATGGCTAATTTGAAAGGATTGACGATTTTGAGTAGAAAGCAAATAAAGAAAAATTAGTATCAACAGGGCTGGTGGTTGGTTTAAAATGATAGGGATATGACATATTAAAGCAAAGACGTATTAGTATTTCATGGAACAGAAGGTGATGGATGGAAGGTGATGGGGAGGCAAAAACTGGAAAAGAGCTGGGTTTGAAAAAGAAGGTCATAAGAGTAAAATATTGAATATTTGTAATTTTATGTGCTTTTCAAACCTGCACGAAAACTCATTCTTGGAATCTTCAGTACCAAGATAAAATAGTAGGAAAATGCACATGGTTTTAGCGGAATGAAAGTCTTAGATGAGATTAATAAGAGCTTTTTCAGAGAAATGCTGGCACAAAATCCTGATGATATTGTTCTAAGGCATGGAAGTAGAATGAGAAAATAGAATCTAAAAATAAGCAGACCCATAAAGAAATGGTCTTTATAGATAGTTCCTCTGGCAAAATTATTGAGATTGTTCGGATATAGATTAAATTGACTGATTTAACTGAGAGAAACGTGAAAGGCAGAAAGAGGGGCTGGCAGGGGACTCCTCCGTCATATTGCACATAGGTAATGTGGGCTCTCAGCCAGTCGAGCAGGGAACCTTGGCTCAAACACTGCTCTGGGAGAATTCCTGGATTGGACAGAAATGACAAGATCCTAATGCCTCTCTCATGGTCAGTTGTTGCCTGAGACCTGATTGGAAACAATATGTTCTCTGATGAAAATCTGAATCAGAGCCTAAAATTGCTAACAGGTGGAGGCTATCCAAGGCACTCTTTTCACCTGAACAGTAAATTCTTTCTTGAAGGAATATAGAGATAGCTTGCCTACATAGTTACTCTTTTAGATACGCCTGCATAACTTCATACGTATTCAGGAAAAAGCCCCTGTAAGGACTCAAAAGGCCCTTCTTCCTGAGGAGAATCTAAAAGAAGTGGTGAAAACATCTACTTATTGCATTTGATCTTGATATCCCAACTTGTATTCATAATTTTGTTTCTTTTTTATCCATTCTAAATTCCTCTCACCCTCAGCTTGCAATTCTGCTGGTCTTCAGTTGCTTGCCAGAAGGTTTGACTCAAACCTTTATTCTTGTGAAACCTAAGAACTTGGTAACGATGCCCTTTGGCGACTCCCTTCTGTGTTTATTCAATCAAAATGTCAATTGCGTAAATGACTTCCAAGTGGACCATTGGATTTGTATTCACATGACTTCTTTATCTCCTTGTGTAATGGCAGGCTTACTTTCTCCAGTTGATAAAGCAAGATATCTCAAGATAGCTACTCTTCTCATTGGCGACTACTCCCAGAAAACATAAAACCCAAAGTGAGCATACAGCTTGTAGCTCAAAGAAATTCTTGGTGTTTTTCCTGGCAGAGCAAAGTTTCCTTGGCAACCTGAACTTCTAATCCTTCAGCGGATAGAGCTATCACCATGGGAAAAAGGCAGTCCTCCAATGGGTCATTAGAAATCAGGGTTAGTCAAGCCAATCCAGTTTGAATTTCCTCATTCCCAGATCCATGTATTCTTCCTGCTGAAAGCACAGCGCAAAATACAAGTCTCTGGTTCTGAGCATAAAATGCACATGCGCTGAAACTCCATTTTTGCCTTTGAGATGACACGGTTGATGTGACGTTTGCTGTATGTTTCAGTGTTCTATCGTGCCAGTGGCTGTAGAATGCTGCAGCATGTGAGACAATCAGTAGATGCCATAGTAATAACCCTACATCTTCCCCTCTGATGTTGTGCAAGTGGTCCTCTGTTCAAATGTGTTATTGTGTAGGATCCCATGCTGACGATTCAGGCACCATACAAATTTCATGTGTCGTCAGTGTGGTGAAGACCTACTGGCAGAACACTGAAACTTACTCCCAGAATATGTCATTTCAATATGGAAGAAATTGAACACAGTCAACTTGTGACTGGATTGCCTTTTGTCTGCTCAACTGTCTTTATCTGGCTACAGGTAAGCATTGACCTGCTGCTGGCAATATGGGCCAATGAGTCAATAGTAGGTTTAATAGACTTGGCCAAGAACCCCTTGATCCTGTATCTACCTATAATCTCAATCAACATCTCCAGAGCCTCAATATTCACATGGCATTTGGATGGTTATGGTAGGCCCAATGACAAAGCCGGCTTTACAAACTGGGTCATTTTTTTCTGTGTTTTTGTGCCTTTGCATGATGAATACATTTTGATGAGTATAAAGATGAAATGTAATAATCTTCACTCTTTCTGTCATTCTCTCTACAGGTCTCTAGTCCAGATTTTGTATTTTCCAAATTCTTGGCCATTAGGACAGCCCATTAGCCAACTAAGAAGAGTTTTCTAAGCGCATTAAATATGTTTTAAGCCTCACTAAAATTATTTTGTAGGTGTTAGTGTTAGAGTCTCTCTTTTACTGAGGAACGTGTATTTGCACAATGTTATACAGTGCGTAGGTGGGGGAGCTGGAGTTAGAAGGGAAGCATGGTTGCTACCTACCTTATGCTTGTGAATTCTCGATAGATTTCCTCTACCCCCCAAGAAATATGGATAAATACTTATCTTGTTAGCTAAATATCTCATCCTTCTCACGTAGAGCAAAAATCCAGGACATTTTAGAGAAAGCAAACAAGTATAGAGAAAATTCCCCCATCTCAAAACTTGATCAGCTGTTTCCATTTGCTTTTTACTAATCTATAATTAGCTAAAACTAGTTTTTATTAGATGTGACTAAAAGTTATTTTGAAGATAAGCTCATATATGGCTCCAAAAATCACAGGGAGGAAAGCAAGTTTGACCCTGGCTATTATGGTACAGTACTCACAGTGGCACATTAAACAAGGACCTAAATTCATAAGAACAATGCATCCGTAAGACTATGACAGAATTATGTTCTGAAATAAAAGGTTTTGCATATCATTTTATTTATTCTTATTCAAAATCAGCCTTGGCAATCATGATTAATTTGCAAATAAATGGTGCCTAGTTTAAATAGATATAAAGGTCTAATTACATAGCGTATTTGTCCATAAATAAAAGATAGCATTTTCCCACAACATTTATTTCTTTTTCTTCTTCAGCCAACATAAAGAGTCTATGAATTAAAAAAGTTCATACCCATCAAACTTTTACAAAATTTGAGTGTTTTATTACCAATCTAAAGGACTAGAATCATGTGATAAAATTATCCATTTTATTTGGTTTTATATTCTTATTTCTCTAACGAAAACAGAAAAAGTAGATGAAGTAATAGTTCCAAGGTAAAATTTCTTTGAAAGTTTAAATATTTCTTCTCTTACTGAAATGTGGTTAATTGGGGCAATATCCTTTAGTTATCTTCAGAAATTTTGCTTCAGTTCGATTGTTTCTCAACAAATTTTGTGGTGATAAGGAGATTTTCCACATAAGCAAAAGCTTAGTGTTAACAAAAAGCTCCGAATTAGCATAAATCCTGATTTGATTCAAGTTCTCTGTGGATTATACTTTCATTACTGAATAGTATTTTTATTCAATTTAATAAAGACTGGCACAAATAGAGGCTAGAATTTGAGTGAAAATGATAAAACCTGGAGATCTTCAATTTTCAGTTAATGCAAAACACAAAGGGGAAGACTCAGACTGAAACTTTTAAAAGCAGAGAGTTCATTGGACAGAAAAGAGTGTGACAAGCTTCATGGAGAATGTCACACTCTACTTAACCCACACTTTGCAAAAGGTTCAAAATGCATGGCAAAGTCTTCTGGTTAAGATAAGAGGTCAGGGATCAATTCAGGCATGTGAACATGAAGAAAATGTTCAGAAAAAAAATGATGAAGTTAGCTTAATAAAGGAAACCACACAAAAAGATATCTCCAAATTATATCTTCAGTTTTCCTCACATCCATTTTATTTTTGAAGTGTTATTCTTATTAAAGTCACCATATATTATTATACAGCTCTAAGTAGGCTTTGCAAAATTAACCCAATACAAACTTGAATTCTATTCCACTAACTAGCTTATTCTCTCTGATTTCCCTGAAATATTTAATAAGAAATCTATATTCACTTTCTCAAATAAAAAGTAATTCTTGATTTTTTTTCACATCTTGAATCAATTTAGCAAACCCTTTCAAGGTTTTCTCTTAGAAATATATCCAATATCCAACATATTTTAACCTTGCTACCACCACTACCATGCAAGCTGCCTCCCAGTTTTAGCTGGGCTAGGAACATAATTATACTGCAGTCTCTTTTCTGTGCGGCAGGTTTAATAATTTTTGAATCAAAGTCTTGAGTACTACTTCCTTTATGGAAGAGTAAACCTGTAACAAATTGACCATCCTGCAGATAATAATTACAGTGAACGAAAAATTATAAACAAAAACCAAATAAAACAAACAAAGAGGAATTACCAAAGGGAAGGAAGGGAAACAGATTCTAGAGAACACGAAGCATTGAAAAGATAGCACAGAAGGAATGTATGATTTATGTGTCTCTAAAAAGACCAGAGAGGTTCTAGATTCTGGTTTATATTATCACAGAAGCAGTTAAGGGAACCAGGTATCCTAAATGGTGTTAGAGGAGGGGTTTTCTGAGAGGGAAAGAAAAGGTAACTACAAAATCTAAGTATAAACTTTACACAGGTCTCAGGTTGCCATCTGAACCATGCATGGAAGGTGTGAGTGGAGATGGATCTGAACTGAGAGTTGAGCTGTCACTCAAGATAGGTAACAGAATGTTTGAAATTTGAGTCTAATAGAGTTAACTGCCTGGAAACACAAATACATCAACAGTGTTCACAGAAGTACAATAGGCATTAGCAATTTATAAGGAAGTGATTCTAAAGTCCAGGGTAGATTCTAAAATTACCTACCTATAAAGAGTCATGAAAATGTCCTCAAAGGAAAAGATGATGACCAGTAGAGTTCACTTGTGGTAACTCAGATACTGCAATTATATAACGAGTTCTTTAAATAGATATTATAACCATGATCTGTAAGGCACAGATATTTTTCTTAAAACAGATAGGCAAACTTTGAGAAACAGAAAGCATAGAACAGAACCAAATGGAAATTTTAGAATTGCAAAACTATACCAATTGGTTGGATTAGGATGGACTTGGTGACAGCACAGAGGGGAAAGCATCAGTCAACTGGAGAACAGATCAATGAAAATTATCCAACCTGAGTGTAAGAGAGAAAGAAGTAGACAAATAATGAACCGAGGTCCATGGATCTGGGGGATAATATAGAAAATCTGACATGGTAAGTGATATTCTGAAAGGAAAAGAGTAAGAATGTGATGGAGTTGGCCAGAAGAGGTACTTGAAGATGCTTTGGAATCCAGGCCTTTTCATTTCTAGTCAAATCCTTATGTTCTCCCTCTACCCCTGGATCCACAATACTGCAGGAACCTTTTGCTCAGGGAGTTTTTGACAGTGAGGTGCGCATTAGGTCTGTGCTAATCCGTCTGACTCTGGAAAGGAATGGTACACCTTCCACGTTGGAAAATGAAATAGGGGAAGGAACTTCCTGCTTCCTCTGGGGAGCTTCTTGTTTACAGCAGGATCACAGTTAGAACACTAAGGATTGATTGTCAACTTTCTTTGTTGCATTAATTGGCTACTCCAATTCTCTCTGGCTCTGTTGAGCTCCTGACAAACTGACTAGACCAGCAGGGCAATCAATCAAGTACAATGCCATTGGAGAATTAGAAAACAGAAGATACAGCAGGACACTTTGGAGAGGTGATAGCAGAGGTGGGGCTTTGTGAAGGTGTCATGGAATTACAGGAATCTGAGAGTCTCCTGCCGCACTCCACCAATGAGTCTTGGGAAGTGCAAATGGAGCTGGGAGGTGCTCCCCTCAGCCATGCCAGTCAGTCTATTGAGAGGCTTGCAGGAAGGAAGATCTCTTGGAGGGTGCTCCCTGATTGTTTACATAATCTCGCTGGATCCCAGGGTGTTCTTTTGTCCTTGACTTCCTGATAAACACTTTGCATCCCCAGGAAGAATGAGAAGTCCTTTGCCAAGCACAGAATTCAGTGTCATAGTAAAAGAAAATTGCATTTCTTGGCCTTTTACTAATAATTTGCACTCAATTGTGATTCATAAGAATGGCACTAAAATGAGAGAGCAATAGTTTATGTCCACTCTTTTTGGGGAATGAAAGGACCATTACCTCTGCCCAAACCTGGCTATGTGTGAGAGTCCCTTTGGTCACCCAGACTTTAATCATATAGTCCCCTCTGCAAATTTATCACTGGTGTTAATATGATACAGGTCCTTTTAGCTCCTTTCATGCATTTTAGTGTTCATTTTTGGAGAAATAGGAAACTATGAACATAGTTTACAACAGATTCCGAGCTCCAAACCATTTGAAACTGTTTTTTTTTTTTTTTTCACTTCTGCACTGCACTTTGTACAGGGAACCTCTCCTTGTTACCTCCAACGGTTCTTCCACAATCCTCCCTCAACCTAGTGGGTGTTTCTTCCTTTTACTTAATATCTGTCTAACTCATATCTTAAACCATCTGCCAGTACAAATTTTAGTTGAACTTTTCTTTAAATACAGGGAAAGTTTAATTTCAAAATCCTCAGGACATATAGAAATAATATTTAAGTGTCATTTTTTAACATAGGAAGCACCACAAAAAGATAAATTTCCATTTAAAAGAAAAGTTCTGAACTTAGCTGGGTGTGGTGTTGCACATAATTAATCCCTGCACTTGGGTGGCAGAGGCAGAATAATCACAAGTTCAAGACCAGCTCGGGCTTGTCTGAGACCCTGTCTTTAAAAAAATGGCTGAATTTCTTATTCCCTGTAAACATGCTTTCATGGACACTAGGTTAATTTCTTACAATATGTACATCACGAAACAATTTGCTACCATTTGAATAAAATCTATTTTCTTGGCACTGTAGTTACGTTAGGTTTTATTAAGTGTGGTATGGCTCTAATCTGTAGTTACCTGAGAGATATTTAATGATTACAACCTATTTCTGCACAGCACAAACCTAGTGTGAGACCACAGTACAAAATCCAGTCCTTAGTTCAGATAATTTAAATAAGCTACAAACACAGAGGATAGAAAGTTAGCTATGAAAGCACAGAGGAGCCTTGAATCTGAACTGTGGCCGAAAACCAAACATCGAAACTTTGATTTGTCTTATGAGCATTTAAAGAAACCCAGATCTGTCTATGTGGCCTATAATAGCTGAACAAAACATTTTAAAAATTGTGAAATATTTTATGTTATGGTTTGACTCCATTTCTACATGAATACGCTACAGTAGAATTTGCTGAAAATCCTTCCAATAACCTGCGGAAATAAAGCACTTGTTTGGAAGCCTAAGATTTGATTTTCACATTCAAACAAGTGGCCTATTAATAATACCAAACAAATGTTGTATGTAGACTACTGCTTTCTGAACATTGACCTAAAGTTAAGCTTGCTTACTAAAACTGTAAGTTTCTGTTCTAGATAGTGCATTGAAATGTTATTTAGAGAATTATACATCTTATTTTGTTTGTATAGGGCCATATGTTCTTTATTAAAATTCTGTGTTAATACAATGTTCTTTACACCTAAGGGATTTGCAGTTACTTATACTTAATATGAGTAGATATATGTTTGGGTAATAGAAAAATCATTTTAAAAATAGGCTCTCACTTGTAGAGGGGTGTGCCTATGTGTGTATGTCTACACATGGCTGAAATTTGTCTCAGGAAAAAAACATCATACTACATGGGGTAATGTGTTCCATGTGATTTCTAGGAAATGAGAGAACATTTTTATTTTACAGAATCTTTTCTCATAAGCTTTAGTAATTAGAAAGTTTTCAGAAAATATTTATATAACTGCAATTTTAAGCTACATTCACTTGTTGTTATTTTGGTTCAGTATAGCAAAACTAGTTTCCACAATAACAACTATAACCTCATTTTAATTATATGAAGTGAAAATATTAATTTAAATTTGTCTGCAGAATAGATGAGGAATAAGATATTTTTCAACAAAAACTGGATTTCCAAATACTGTATAAAAAAAGAGATAGATAGATACAGATGAAAAAGCAAAACTGCTAAAGGCATAACTCTTCAAGCAGACAGAGAAGTCATGTCAATGGCGGCTATCCATGAATTTTAAAGGAAGCGAACAGGAAAACCAGTGAACCTTTAACTGACATTTTTAAAAGTTCACCAGACTTGGGAGAGATTGTAGAGGATTTGAAAGCAGCAAACATGACTATGTTATTTCAAAAGGGTCAAGATGGAAGCAAAAAAATATATATATATTATGAGAGCCCCAGGTCGAAAAGCATCTTACTAAAACTGCATGCTGAGAGAATAACAGAAAAATGGGTTTTTAATTTAAAATATTCAGCACAATGCAGGCATTGGGTAAAATAATATAAATATCATAGCAGAAAGATGTATTCTTAAATTTTATTATTGAAAGTTTAGTATTGTAGCAAACTTTGAATAACAACAAACACTGAAGAAATGGAAAATAAAATGCTATATCTAAAATGTTTTGAGAAGGTAAAGAAAAGAGGACAAAGAATATGCCTTAAATTTAGACTCTCCAGGTCTATTACTTTTATTAAATTTCTCTCTCTCTCTCTGTCTTTCCCCTCTCCCCTGCCTCCTTTTGTTCTTTCTTTGAGGATCTAAGTTCTCATACTCTCACAATTGCAAAGTGTTTTGTGATCATTAGTCCAATTCTGACTTTGACTGGATCCACTGACTGTCGCTATCTACCTAATCGTGTACCTCTTATTTCAAATTTTAAGAAAGTGAAGACTTCAACAGGTTTAAAAATTTTATATTCATTCTTGTTTAAGAAGTAGATCACCCACATTCACCTTCTTAACTTCCTTCTTTTACCCGCACTCCCGTTAGAGGCCTTCTCTTAGTGTGACCTGTAGCTCGTAATATTGCTTGTATTTGTATTGGCTCTATATTCCCCATATGAGACAAAACATACAGCCTTTGGTTTAGAAGGTAAATATGGTTGATGTGTTTTCTACATAACAATGAATATAGAATAACCAATTCTGATTATAATACATATATACATGGAAATGTCCCAATGAAACACCCTGTATAGCTATCTTAAACAAACAAAAATGCCATTTTTTAAGTAAAAGCAGAGAACAGGAAAAGGTCCTATCTGAAAGGTGGAGACCAGTGGGAGGGAGGAGGATGTAAGGAAAGGGGGGGGGGTGGAGGGTGAATATGGTTGAAATATTCTGTATACCTGTATGTAAATGGAAAAATGAGAACCGTTGAAACTATTCCAGGAATTGGAGGGTGGGGGGAAGGAGAACAATGGAGGTGGTGAACTCAACCACGATAACTTGTAAGAAATTTTGCAAATGTCACAATGTACCCTCAGTACAACAAGAAGAACGTGAGTTTGCATACATTGGGTAAAAAGTGCCCACCTTTATTATTAAGGTATGTTGATAAAGCTTGGCTCATCTTTTCTCCTGTATCCACCTTACTTGGAGGTTACACCAGTATAATCCTAGAAGGGATGGAACAGGTAGTCTGAACCTGAGTAATCAATATTAAGGGCTTTTCTTGAATTCTTTGGAGATGGTCCAACACAGGACGATGGTTATGGTGAAGCTATCAGTCACACACGTGTTATCAGTAAGAGAGCAAGAGTGTATCTATGTGTCCTGTACATAACAAAATAGTTACACAGTTGTTACTGATTCTTATTAGCAACCCTTCTGATAGCTGAGAGTTTGACCTACTAGGTTACTATTATGATTATTATTTTTGCAGTTTTTCATGATTTAAATGCAGTTTATAGAAACATTGTCTATGTATATTGATACTACCCTCAGATAGCATTGTTATCTGCTTGTCAAACTATGTTTGCTCTTTCTGCATTGTATTAAATGTACACACATGATATTTATAGTATTAAAATACTTATTGTACTTACTAACTCACACATACACACGTGCTCAAGCCTAGATTATTCCTCCTGACTGAACTTGTTCTTTCACTATACCTTCTTATTCCTCATGGAATAGCTAGAAAGACACAAATGTTAGGTCAAAGTGTGCCACTACTCTGCTCGAATCTGCCCTATTTCCCTTTTCTCATTACACTCTTCCTTCACAGGACTCCCTTTGACTCCGTAACAGTCTATTAGAATGACATCTTCTCCGTCAAGCCTTACTTGACACTCTGAAGCTCTATTTAAATACTTGCTCTAATCCCCACCCCATCCATCCAATGCTACTTTCAGACTTCTGATAGAATTTTCCTCCATTAGCATAGTATGGAACTAATTTATTTATAAGTTTACTTTCTTGTCTATATTATGTAACTAAAATGAGCTCCACAAAGGTAAGGATGCTTTTCCTTAAACAGACTTTTCTAAGTGTCCATAAGAATTCTTGATGTATAAAGGTAATCAATGATATTTGTTGAATAAATTATTGCACTGTGTGTTTAGATTGGCAGTATCTGTCCAGAAATATTGGATCCAATTTTGTAGCTCAACTCTAACAAATATGTAGAATTTGAATTTAAGTAATTTTCGTTAAGTCTACCTTAAGCCTCCATTTAAATTTTTCTATTATTACTTATCTTGCTCCCATTTCATTTTATTTCTTAGTTTGTTTACATATTTTTGTTGACCTCTTTTGCAAATCTAAAGCACTTTTTAAGCTAAGTTAAAGGAGCAAATACATAAAGCAGAACTCATTGATGTTTAATATTTGCTTATGGTGCATGCTTTCTTGTCTCATGTCTCATCTGAGCTTTTTATGTTTGTAACTGTGGCCACCATGACAACACTGGTAAGATGAATTCTTAATATAGAGTAGAAGTAAAATGAAGAGTGAGGAATACATCTTGAAAGAAGTGATCTGATCTATATTTTCAGCTCTAATCTCCACAGACATGGGAAAATAACTGAGCAAAATCATAGAACCCCATGTAAAAGAAAAGAGTGGCTGAGCAGATATACTACAGGGTCACTGACTAGTACTTAAAAGCATGCTGTCAGTAAAGATGATACAGACATTAGCAAAGGGCAAAAGATTTAGGGTAAAATCTCACAATGTAGCTAGAAGCTTCAAAATGAATTTGAAAAATGAATATGAAATTTTAACAAGAGAAACCATGTAGAAGTCCATGATTTATATAAAAACGTGGAAAATGGGATTCACCCTCACAGTGCAAAATCACTCTTCATTGTGAAAATCTTTCTGATATGAGGAAGATGTGTATACCTATTTTTTACAGGTAAAATCTGAAAACAGTAACAGTGAAAAGCACCAGTGTTACAAGGAGCATACTATATAAGGAATATAGAATAAGTTGTTCAGAAAGAAAGAAAAATATGAACTGACATGTCTTTTATAATAGATGAATCTCAACTTTAAAGTTTAATCTAGCTTCAATTTACATATCACAAATTTCACATTTGTAAAATGCAATTCAATATTTTTATTGCATATTCACATACCTGTACAACAATCCATGCAGTTTAATTTTGTGCTATTTTTTAATCACATCTCAAAAGAACCCCCATATCCATTAGTGGCTATTGTTACCCTCCTCAAATCTACTGTGACCTAAGCAATCTGACACTGTGTAAAGAGATTAGGCTATCACAGAAATTTCATATAAATGGAATCAGAAAAGAGATGGCCATTTGTTTCTGGCTTTTTTCACTGTGCTCAAAATTTTCAAGTTCATTCATGTGATGTCATGTATCAAGACATTATTTCTTTATATAGTCAAATAATATTCCAGTGTATGAATATGTCACACTCATTTATCTGTCAGTAGATGGATATTTGAGCTGTCTGTGCTTTTTTATAATTGTAAATTGTATGAGTCTAAACATTCCCATTTAAAATTTTTATGTGGATGTAACTTTTCTTTGCTCCTGGATTTATGGGTAGGAGTGCAATTGTTGAGTCATATGGTAAATATATGGTAACATTGCCAGTTTTATTCTGAAGTGCTTGCATAATTTTACGTTCTCAAGGACGATGCATATGAATTCTCATTTCTTCACATTGACACCAGTCTGAAAGTTTGCTTTTCCACTGAGACTATTGTAATGAGTGTGGAAACTCATGATGCTCTGGATTTTCATTCTCTGCATGATTATTCAAGTGGAGTATCTCTTCCTATTGTTTATGTGTAGATCTTATTAGGAAAAGCATCTATGCAACTTCTTTGCCCTTGTTTAATTGGGTTACTTGTCTACTCATGCTTTATTAGTACGAGGTCTTTGCTTGATCCGTACACCAGCTTTATGATTCTCAAACACTTCTCCTATACCCTACATTGTCTTTTTACTTTCTTGATTGTATTGTTTGTAGCACAAAGGTATTTATTTAAGAGATAGTCCAGTTTATATACTTTTTCTTGTCATATATGCTTTTGGTATCACATCTGAGGTCACAATGATCTTCTCTGTTATCTTCTGGCAGTCTTATACGTTTTGCTCTTACTTTTATATCTGTGATCCACTTTGAGGTAATTTTTGTGTATGTGTGAGATAGGGGTCCCAAGTTCCTTCTCAGCATTGGATCTCTAGTAGTCCCAGCATGATTTGCTGAAAACAAAACAAAACCCTATTGCTTCCTCATTTGACTGCCTTGGCACTAATGTAGAAAAACAACTGATCAAATCTGGACTCTCAGTTTTATTCCTTTGCTGTGTATGTCCCTATGTCAATTCTATGGAAATTCTCTACTATCATGATTTTCCCAGCTTTTTGGTAAATTGTGTTACCAGAAAGTAGGGGTTCATCCAATTTGATTCTTTAAGATTGTTTTGTCTATTTTTTGCCTTATATTTCTCATATGAATTTTTAAAATACATTATCAATTTCTTTGGAGAAAGAGAGGTAAGATTTTCATAGGGATTGTGTTGATTGTGTAGGTTATTCAGAAAGGTTTTGCCATCTTCGTAACAGAAAGTCATCCAAATTTTGACAAGATACAGTTTTTTCTATTTAGAATTAAATTTTCTTTTAGGATTTTAAGTTTTTCAACAGTGTTTTGCTTTCTTCTCTATGCACATCTTACACTTTTTTGTAAATTTAAGGAAAAGTACTTATTCTTCTTTAATATTACTCTAAAAGAAATGTTTCCTTAATTTGGGGTATGATGATCTTGTACCATGTAAAAGTAAGACTTTTTTAGTTTTAATAGTTTTCAGTGGGTCTTGTATAATTTTATAAATATAAGACTATTTCATTTTCAAATTGATACAGTTTAATTCCCTCCTTTCCAGTAGGGATGATGCTTAATTTGTTATTATGTTTTTGACTAAGTTCTATGGCCACAACATCCAGAGAACTGGACAGTGTAAGTGTCAAGAAGACAGCTGGACACTATGGAAGGAAGATATGTAGTGTGTAGCTTACTTAGAAGGGAGTCTGATGGATGAGATCTGTCTGTTTTTGCTTTTCCCAAATAATGGATATTGGCATTGTTGGAACATTATAGAATAGCTTCCAAAATCAATGGGGCCTTCAGAACCAGTTTCAAATATTTGACAGAGGCCTAAGAAGGTCAGGCAGAGATAATTTAGTGTTATGCCACACCAGAGGTACCTGTGTAATGTACCTCTGTGGCACTCCTGTTGCTGGCCTCTTGCACTGTCACAGTTAACAGTGCCACTAAAATTTCCCGGTATTACCTGAATTTCCCTGCTGCTCTCTGTGGATTCAAACTCTGAAATCTGCTATGTAACTCCCAAGGGAGCATAATGTGTTGTCTTTTGACTTATAGGCATCAGGGAGACATTTTTTTGACTTCCTTTTTTTAATACAGTTTTACCACTTAAAAAAGCATCCAGGGTGTTCTGAACTAATAAAATGTTTTCAGATCTTAGTTAGGTGAAAAGTAAAATAATAACTAAAATGAACAACGTCCTCCACAGAGAGTGAATGATGGAAAACCTACATGAGAGACTCCACCTCCGCATCTAAATGTCTGTTTGGAGCCTCAAGCAGTGATTCTGATTTTTGTACTCTGTTCTGATGTAGCTGTTGCTGGACAGGGAATGTTTGTTCTAGAGCTCTGATTGCACAGGTAGAAAATTTAGATTTGGAAGAGGAAATAATCCAGAGTATTGAGGATCAGTGATATGTAGATGTAGGAAAAAGACACAGTAGTCCATGAAACAGAATGCAAAAAACCAGTCAACAAAACAAAAGAAGACCAGTTTTCGACAAAATACAAAATCAGTTTCAGAAAGATAGACTATTGTGGAGGAGTGACACACCAATAAGAATTGAAGTTGACATTAAGTGGTCTCTGATGACTGTAATTGAAGGAAACTACACTGTAAGAACGGGGGAAATGATTAATCAAGTACAATAAGCATGGAAAATGACTTGTTTCTACTGGAAAAGAAAAAAGAAAAGTAGAGACAAGCTTGTTGAATTTGTGCTCCTTTATTTTTTTGAGAGTGATAGTGATCTGATGACAGGAAGGGGATGGCAGGTCTGGGGCTTGATTTATGTTGGAAAGGGGAAGTGTTGGAAGAACTCTAAGATTAGCACTTCCAAAAGAAAGACTGTAATTGACAACTATCTTGTACTCCTTTATCATTTTTGTTGTTTCTTGCCTCAACTTCAAATATTACCATAGAAAGAAAAAGGATGAGGACAAAGAGGAGCAGGAAGAAGAAGAGGAGGAGGAAGAGAAGGAAGAAGAACAGAACAGAAGGAAACAAAAGCTAAATCACTGTAGAGGACCAAGACAGAAGAGAATGCCTTCTACACTGCTTCATGTTCTTTTCTTTTTCTGGAGAAGTCAAGTACTTGTCTTCACACAAGTTAAACATTTTGTAGCAGTACCTTTAAAAAAGGAATCTTTGGATGCCTTTGTAGGCAGAGCTTTCTATATAAAGCATAGGTAATTAGGGCATCAGGTTACTATGCGCCTCTAATGGCCCAATTAATCCTTCAGAGAAGCCACTTTCATTCCTTTGTTTCCTCTGCCATTTCCAGTTTTAATGTAGTGAACTTGCTTTGTACTTTGATGGACTCCACTCGAGGAAGGAACTTTGGAATCCAGCTCATAAATACATATATATATATATATATATATATATATATATATATATATATATATATATATATATAATGTATATCCCCATATTGACACAGATAGCTAAAATCATCATTGTAGATCTATTCTGACAAACGTCTGCCATTTAAGTCCTCTTTTTGAGTAAGCACCATCCTTGGAGACATTCAGACCCCAGTTTTAGCCAGAATCCTGCCAGGTCAGTTTAGTCAGAATTCCTGACACTTGGTAAACAGTCACTTTCAAAATCTAGCTAGATCTTTCATCCTCTCCCATGTATCCATGGGCTATCTGATCACAGTAGCCTACCTTCAGCAAGAATCCTGTTTGCTCCATCTAGCAAGAAGCTCCTCTTCCCTTGATTTCCCCTTCTAATAGTTTTCTGCCTACAGACCCCCCTCTAACCTGTTCCTTGGCTATACAACCCTAATTTCCTTGTACCTCAAACTCAGCCCAGTCCTACATGCAGCTTTCTTTTCCCCTATTGCACTGTGTTGGGAAAGGCAGTCTGTTAAGTGCACACTGTTTGGATTCCCCTTCAACCAATACGAGTGGGTCTCTTAGCCCATAATATTCCTTAACAACACATAAAGAATACACACACCCTGAATCAGACTTAATGCCTTATGTGGAAATATCTTTCCCTGTTTCAGACTCATTGTTATGCTACAGCTTTCAATATTTGCACACTATAGGACAAAGAGGGTTGTTAACAGACCAAGTGCCCTGCACAGACTGTTGTTGCTGATCTTCCTGTCTCTTGTGTGTGAGGAAAGTAGCATCTCGACTGGTGCTTGGCCTTGATGTTTTTTTCCTTAGTGGCTTTGATTACAAGATGCAAGGGGAAGACATGTTTGGGCTTCTATTCTTGTGGTTGGCATAGAGATGATCTTTGCTGTTCTCCATGAATTTGAAGCTAGAGTCCTCCTCTGGCATTGGACACTGGAGCAATCAACTTCCTTAATGAAGTCTGGTTTTACCATTTTAAGTACGTCCTGCTCTGGTTTTCTTTAACACTTACCTTAGTTCTAACATTTCCTTACAATGAGGCTCATTTACAGACACCCTAAGTGCTCATATTTGTTTATTATATTTCAAACAAAATAATTTTGAATATCATATAACATTTTCCATCTTTAATTAATAATAATTGTGTTATTCAAACACTTTTTATTTAGGTACGTTATAAGTTCGCATCAATATGTATAAATACTGTCTCTGCTGTTTTAGTCTAAATTCCCAGCCACTGCAACTGGTAATATGTGATTAATTTGACCTTAGATATACTTGGTTTTGAAAAGATTGGAAAAATTTAAAAATATTCTTCCTTATACTTAATAAAATTACTGTTTGTGAGGACATTAGCCATTATCAGATTAAATAAAAGCTTCTGATCTCGTGTATTTTCTATTAATAGAGAAAGTACTACAAACTTATTTTACAATACTTCTCAAATCTTCATGTTAAGTGCAGGGATATTAATCTCTTATTACATTTTACATAATATGATCATTCTTCCTTACATTCCACAGTTTAAAATGCCAAATATTCACATTTACTTGAAATAGACTTCATACAAATGCGTGGGTGTGTTTACCTCATTGTTGAGGGTTTTTTTTTTTTTTTTTGTGGTACCAGGGTTTGAACTCAGGGCCTAAGCCTTGAGCCACTCCACCAGCCCATTTTGCTGAAGGGTTTTTTTGAAATAGAGTCTCCCTAACTATTTGCCTCAGGCTGGCTTCAAAGCCCGATCCTCCTGATCTCTGCTTCTTGAGTAGCTAGGATGACAGGTGAGTGTATTTTTAAACAGGTGCCCTAGAAACGTCTAACATGCCGGATATGGTGCACCTTGCCCTAACAACAGCACTTGAGAGTCCTAGGCAGGAGGATCTCTAGCTCAAAGCCCCTCTGGGCTATAGAGCAAATTACATGCCAACCTGTGCTACATGACAAAACCTTGTCTTGAAACCCTGTATCTCCCCAAAATATATAACTAAATTTATAAATGACCTATACAATTTACCCTCTTTATCAAATTTCTCCAATATAAATTTGATAGAAGTTATTGAAGAAAACAAATGACAATGAATCAGTTATTTAAAATATCAAGAATGCCTGATTACATAAAATACACGTTCTTCGATGTTTATTCTAGAAAAGCACCCACATTGAACTTCGATCTTCTGTTCACAATGATTCTTTGCATGTTTCTTGTTGCAGTAGCCTTTCCCAAGTCAAAGACATTTCATTCTATTTCTATTTAGAGCAATACTGCTGCCCTCTTTAAGATCGGGTTCATTTCATCCAAATGACTATTGGAGTTAAAAGGGGATTGCCAATTTAGTAATCTCCTGCTCTACCCACTCCCTGCCAGTTTCCCCCAGGTCAGCCTTTGATTGGATGAGAAATTTATGCATTTTCACACAGGACTAATCAGAATGCATGCGGAAGAACTCCTTGGCACAGTGATGATGACTGCAAAAGCCCAGAGTTTATGTAAATAAGGGCGAGTTGGAGCAGCCAATCTAGGACTCAAAAAAGCTTGATTTGAGAGCACCCAAGAATAGCTATAGAAAAGCAGCCCTGCTTTGCATTTTAGCTGCTGAAGTCTCCTTGCACATTTTTACATCAAAGTTACTTAGTATGGCTTTTTAAAAAAACACAAAAGGTTTACAGAAAGCACTTTTTTTCAAAGGGACAACCAAGAACTGCCAGCTAATTAAATAACTCTACTCCTTTTAAGAGGTTGGTTTTTGCATATGGAAAATGATTGTAAGTCATGCCCGGTTTTCCATATTAGTCATGAAATTGTATTACATGTAACATGCCCCATCTAACTTCTGTGTATTTTGTTTCTACACAAAATATTAGGAAAAGTAAAAATACCAGTTTTCTCAGTTCTTATTTTGCATGGACCAGAACAAAATAAAAATGAGTATTTTTGAAGGATGTTTTTGGAATTTGTACAAAAAATACATTCTTTTCTAAATTATTTGGTGCTTGCAGTATATCTCAATAATTATTTGATGAAAAATCATTTTGTTAGACTTGTCCAAAACTTTTTTTTTCTGTTTCTCAACTATGGGGATATTTGAGGACTATCTTTTATCATAATTTCTGTCACGTAAAAGGTGACCCTTTAGAGAAGACCTCTTCTTTCAACTTTCCTGCCAGTAGTGGTAAATAGCTGATGCTATGCTGAAAAATGTCATACACATCCTAGAAAGGTAACTACGTGCTAATTCCTGAAATTTGTAAATTTGACCTTACTTCTTTAAAAAAGGTGTTTACAAATACGATCAAGGTCTTTGACGTGATCAGGGTGGGCTCTAACCACCTTCACACATATCCTTGTAAAACAGAGTTTGAGGTAGATTAGAGACGTTGACACAATAGATGAGGATGTGAAGAAAGGCACTGACATGAGTAAATTATTCTGTCCTGAGCCAAGGAATAGATATGAAGGAGGGCCCCGGAAGGATGGTGATCACCAGAAGCTAGAATATACAGGTGAAATCCCCAGGTCTACAGACAGTGCACAGCCCTTCTGACCCCTCAGTTTTGGAATTCTGTCCTATAGAACTGTTTTAAGATAGCAAATGTTTGGATATTTGTTCCAGAAGACCTCTGAAAGTACTGCATATCCCCAGACCTTTCTCCTCTTTCAAAGGCCTGAGCATCTTTTTCCTCTTCTGCACTCCACTGAGCATTACCTCTGCAGACAGCCAAGGTTCAGGTGCATTGACAAGTAAAAGTTCTTTTCTTCTTTGCTTTTTCCTTCAAAATAGACTAAAATCTGAAATACATTTTTTTTTTCTGTTGAAGAGGGAATAAAGTATCCATAAAAAAGGTCTTGGTCTGAAGTTATTCAGGGTAGAACACTTCTGGAAAATGGGATTTTGCACATCAAACTGCTCCTTTATCACAGTTATCTGAATTGGAATTGGTGCAAAAGCACCAACTAATGTGCATAACAATGTTTGCTGCCTATCTTGATTTTGTATAATCTCCTGTGTTATCTATAAATTGTGATATTTAGTCCAATACAGCATCCAGGTACTGTTATGTATTTTGACTAATTATTGACTAAGAAAATAATAATACTTTTTTGCATAATATATCATAAGTAAATAATTAGTCTTCAAAATGAACTGTACTAACTTATTTTTTAGCGAGTTGTTAGTATGACTCCTGCAGGTATTATTAGTCTACATAGGTAAAAGAAGCTGTTTTTCAAAATTCTGCTAGTACTTTACCTTGTCATTTTAAGCTGAGGAGAAAAAGAAAAAGACAAAAAGCCTAGATCAAATGAGACTCCCAGGTGTATGATAAAGTGATTTTTACCTGGCACCGAAATTGTGTATTATGAAGGTGAAGCAAACTCTTAAAGAAGCATTGCCCAGAGCAAAAGAGGGAGGCAGGGGAGGCAGGGGGGAATTTCAGACCTACAACAGTTCAGCTCAGTGATATATCTGGGGACTCTGAAGTAGTTAGTACTTGATTCAAGGCAGAAGTGGAGTTTCTCCACTCTTCATCTTCAAGTAAAGACAAATGGGCTCTCATAATGGACCTTGCTGTGACAATGGGAATAAATGACTGTGATAGCTGAGCTCTTTCAAGGAGACCCACGATTCAATATGCAAAGCCTTTCATTTTGTCATTGAGAGTGCAGCCTTGGGTTAGCACTGACAGCCAGCCACGAGGCAGTGAAGGTAAAGGTCATGCAAACTATTGACAATAATAAATTTTAAAATTTGGTATCTTTCTACCGAGGCCTATGCCAAGCAATTTATCAGAGAGAGAGAAAGAGAGAGAGAGGAACAGAGAGAGAAAGAGTGAGAAGTACTGTGCTATAGTCCAGCTTAAAACAACATAAGCATTTTCCAGATTACTTCTGAAAACAAAAAAACCTACTTTTTAAATTGTATTAATGAAACTCTGCTTTCAATTATAAAGTAAGGCTCTCAAATCTGGTTAAAACTGTTGGTATGATATAACTGAGGTTAATAAACCTCTGTATTTTGATAAAGTTTAACAATATGTAGTGTGAAGTTTATTTTTATTTTGCATTCATGTAGTTAATAGAGCTTCCAGTTTTTGATTATCTGACTATTTCAATTATTTGCTAAATATTTTATCTGGAAAATAATGATGAAATTAGCTTGCTATTTCACTATTTTTTCTGTTAAGTGCTCACAATTAAGCTGTATGGAGAATTTAAAAATGATTTACTTGTTTTCCTTTTTTCTCAAAAGCTTTCTTCTTAATGTAAAAATACATTCCTATAAACAGTGTGGTTCATTTCCACAATGACAATTAATGGAAAATTTTATTTCATTTATTTCTATGCATATCTGCTTTTTTTGCTTGTTTGAATTATCTTTTGCTTTTCATGGGATATAATGAAGAAAATATTTATATCCTAATTTCCTATATACTCCGGTCTTACAAAATACATATTTTCTGCAATGTTTCATGCAATATAGGAAATATAGGAAGCTTGTCTTAAAACTAACTTACTTATTTGAAAGGAAATCTTGGAGAAAGTAAACTTTCCATTTGTGGAGAAATGAAGATAGCTTGTGGAAACACTTGCTTTGTTATATAAAATAATCTCCCCTCAAATTAAACTCCTTTGAAACTAACACAATTAATGAAATAGACACAAGAGATGCTGAAAGAAATCACAGCAATCACAAAACCTAGAGGTGATGGGTAAGCACCAAAATCTGACAATCCAATTTACACCAGTTCATGGTTGTGTTAATTCCCGGTGAGACACACCTATGGTTAGTCTCACAGGTGAATAAACCATTGTTTATTTATTGGGCCTGAGTCAGGACATGACTGTCATGTATCAGAACCAGAAACTGGGAAACCTCAGACTGTTTAATGTGTCACAGCTCTGGATCAGCACAATTGAAGATCATGAAAGAATGCTTTCTTTCAAAAGGACCAATTCTGCTATGGACACAAATTAATAAAATTTCAGCTCCCCCATTCTGGCAGAGTTCTTGAGAGCTGTAAAATTGTTTCGAATGCACCTTCCCGGTGTGGCTGACAGGCACAGTGGGCCCCGAGATCATGTTTTCTGAAATTATAGAACTTCAGTGCTTAGACTGTGAGTGAGATAGGATACTCAAGCTTACATAGTGCAGTTGAATAAGCCCTTGCACACAGTTTCAAATTGTAACAGAAAAGTTTAATGTCTCACTTTAATGTAGCAAATATATACTAATCACCTACAGTGTGGGTGGCATAGTGTCATTTATTTTGGTTAATATTAAATATGGAAGGAACTGTGAACATGTTATAATCTGTAATAACTGAAAAGATTTAATACCTATATATCTATTTTTTCATATATTAAAACTGTAAACATTTCACATGATTTACTTATATAAGTATGCTATGACAATCATCATTTTAAAACAGTATGATAAAGACTATGGGAAATAATACAAAGAAAGATTGCACTGATATAAAATTCTCCTTTTGAAAGGTACACAATAGATTCCTTTCTATCACTTGATTTGATATAATTCAGGGTTCCACACAAAATTGCCATAAATAACAAAAAATAATTTGGACAATAAAATTTATTCTTATAATATTAATGATAATAAATGATTGATATGCCAGAACCAAGTATGTCTCAGACTCCAAGTTATGTCTATTAATTAATTAACCTTATCACCTACTCATTAACTCATTTTAAATATAAAAAACTGGAGCATGAAGTTCAGAGAAATGAGTTGTCCACATTAGGCAACTTCAATCCTCATCCGTGGCCCATGAATTTATCTGTGAATTTGTTGAAATATATTGGAGTTAAGAAATTTTAGATATTTGCATCATCAATTAAAGTATGACACTTTTTTTTGAAGAACTGCATTTTAAAATGACAGATGAGTAAAACACTGATGATTCTGTTGAGTGCTTGCAGAATGGTATAGAAAGTAAGGCAGCCTTTGGAGCCAGACAGATTTTAATGGGTCTGGTGCCTCTCAACTCGTTCTGTTGAACGTCAGCCCCTGGGAACATCACTTTCTTTGTGAATACAAAGAGGGTTTTTGTGTGTGTGTGTGTGTGTGTGTGTGTGTGTGTGTGTGTGTGTGTGTGTGGATATTTAGGTATTGTATTTTTTTCTTTCTGTATCATATTTGACATTTGGTTATGTTATACAAATTTAGCCGTTTTATCTAAGTTTTCACCACTTTATTAGCACATATTTGAAATCTTTTTATCATTTTAAAGTGTCACATCTAGTTTCCTTGTTTTCATTTTATATCTTTTTTTATTCATTTATTCACATGTGCATACATGTTTGGTTCATTTCTCCCTCCTGTCCCCCTCCTACCCTCTCTCTCCACTTCCCCCCCTCAGTTCCAGGAAGGTCTTGTTCTGCCTTTATCACTAGTTTTGTTGAAGAAAAGAGACAAGCCTAATAAGGAAGACAAAGTGTTTTTGCTAGCTGAGTTGAGGATAGCTATACAGAAATATTCCTAGCATTGCTTTCATGTACACGTGTTATGACCCATGTTGATTCATCTCTAACTGATCTTTACCCTGGTTCCTGATCCCCTTCTCATGTTAACCTCTGTCACTTTAAGGTTTCTGTATTAGTTCCTCTGGAGTGGAGACATCAAATGCTTTCATGTTTGGGGTTTTCTACGTATTTCTATATCACCCATATGTGCCACCCCCTTGTCATGTGGTCCCAGTCCAACCACATTGCTGCATTTGCCCTAGATCTAAAGTCCACACACGAGCGAGAACATACAATTTGTGGTCTGAGCTTGGCTAACCTTGCTCAGAATAATGTTCTCTATTTCCATCCATTTACCTGCAAATGATAAGACTTCATTCTTCCTCATGGCTGAGTAAAATTCCATTGTATACAAGTACCACATTTTCTTGATCCATTCGTCAGTGGTGGGGCATCTTTGTTATTTCCATAACTTGGCTATTGTGAATAGTGCCGCAATAAACATGGGTGTGCAGGTGCCTCTGGAGTAACCTGTGTCACATTCCTTTGGGTATATCCCCAGGAATGGGATTGCTGGATCAAATGGCAAGTTTATGTTTAGATTTTTAATCCACTGCTGGTGGGAATGCAAGCTGGTATAACCACTCTGGAAAAAAATTTGGAGACTTCTTAAAAAATCTAAACAATGAGGGTTTTGAATACCCCTTCAGCCTCATCATGAGCTCCGAGCAGTAGGTAAAACATGGGAGTTAGCCTTCCCATTTACATGGTAGCTATTTTTATTAATGTCAAAATTACAGTTTAATATTAAAATAATTTATCAAGCATTCATTATTTATTGAAGCTAATTGCAACACTTAAGCGACTTAGTATTTCCTTTTACTATACACCTTCCCCAAATTTGTAGCACTTTTCATTTAAAAGAACATTGCTCCTGTGTAAGAGCTAAAGCTTTCTTTAGATTATAATAATTCTATAAGTTAGGCTGACATTCTGCAGCTGTGAGACCTATATGTTGTCAATCTCTAGTTAATCAATAGGAGCCACACTTAAAAAATTTTTCAAGTTTAAAAATGAAATAATTGTCAATACATTGACCCATTCCATGGCCATGTCAAGTGGCCAGAAAGGTTTTAATTGGTTTATTCAGCAATTGAATTCAGTACTTACTGGACACTGAGGACTTGACAGCCCAAAGTTCTTCCCACAGATTCCCAGCAACTCATGTTTATGCTAGTATCTACTGAAGTTGGGCTTATTTACCAATAAGAATGATAATATTGATGGTGGCATGTTATTCGTTTAGCAATTATTTCATGTTAAGTAGTTTGTTTTTACAATGTAAAATTGGGAAACAGCTTTAAAGATATTAGAGTTCCTGTGTAAAGCTACCATCTATATATAATATGTTAATTTTCCATAACATTTATGTTTAGTTGTACATGCTCTCACTAGGCAGAATGCTTACTAGCTCTTTTCTTAGGTTGTTTGCATTTTTCCATTCATAAAAGGGAATGATGAAGGCATTAGTTCAAAATTACACACTACACCTTTCTAGTTTTATAATACTGTACTTATTACCACTGAGAGTGCCTTTGCTCCATTTTTCTCCACGCCATATGCTATTTCACATACGTTAAACTGAAGCTATATTTTTTATCCCTGATGAAGAATATTTTAATATAAAAATAAATCATGTTTATGCTAATACATCCAAAATATGCAATACATTCTTATGTGTAAGGGAATGATGATTCAACATTAGTGAATGAACATATCATTTTTAACCTAAAAAGTCATAAAATTAAATTTGCAATGATGAATAAATAATTTAACAGTATTTATTAAATGATTATCTAGAATTAGTCACAATTTTAGAGAGTTTACATGTTTGATTTACAATAAAAAAGAAAATGAAAATCCTAATATTTCTAGAGCTTGAATTTTAACAATCAGGCTCAATGGATTTAACAAAAGAAAACCAGTTAAAGAGAACTTTTGTTTAATTACCAAACACTATTTAAATGAAAAATTCAAACCAAAGTTTTTTTTTTCTTCAGATGCTCCTCAGATTTCCTAGGAATATAATTGGAATACACAAAATAAGAATATTAATACACAATAATTAAGTTTTCAAGGTTAATGTTAGCCCCTTTATTTTATAGGTTTCCACCTAACCATAATACTCATCTTCTTTGACTTGAATTTAAGAACTTTAAATGATTTTAATTCAAAAAGTTGATCCAAATCAGATTAAATTAGAGTTGAATAATTTAAACATTTAAATAATTATACACATATAGTAGCGTATTTAAGGGTATCCTGTTATAAGAAAAGAAAAATGTTGAAACAAATCTTAACAAATACTGTAATAACTTTCAACCATTCTTAACACTAGTCAAATATTGATGACTACATTGAAAATTTTCTGATTAATTAAATTTGGAGCAAATAAATAAATATATAGAGAGATTATAAACAATAATTCCCCATCCTTCCTTTCTTCCAGCTTCTGGCAGCCATTGTTAGGTTTTCTTGCACTGTGATTTGATTAATGAAAGGAGGTGATATAAATGGATATAATGCTGTATAAATACAGCATCTTTTTTGTGACTGGATTATTTTATTTAACATATTTACAATTTTGTAGCATATGCTACAGTTCCCTTCTTCTTTAAGGTTAAATAATATTCAATTGGCTATGTACTGCACACTTTGATTATCTATCATTCATCAGTGGACACCTTGGTCTGCTTCTATCTTTTGTTTCTTATGAATAATGCTGTGAACATGGGAGTAAACATATGTGCTTGGTTTGCTGATTGAAGGACATTGCGTGTCTATCATCAAAGTGGAATTATTCAGTCCTATGACATACATTTTTAGTTTCTTGGGGAATTCCCATACTGTTTTTATTATGGCTGCACCATTTTAGCTTCTGGCAACAATGACTGCATTAGTGATTCAATTATTCCACAGCCATACCCATGTTCTTGCATCCTGTTCTGACTGATTGATTGATTGATTGATTTAGGGGTAATAGCAGTCGTAGGTGTGAAGGAGGATGACACTATAGGTTGGATTCTCATTTCCCTCAGATGAGTGACATTGAGCATCTTTACATGTGCTTATCTACTATCTATACACCTCTTTCAGAAAAATTTCTCAAGCTTTTTGTCCTTTTTGAATCAGTTTCTTTTTGGATTTTGTTGTTGAGCTTATGACTTCTTGGTATGTTCTGGGTGTTTATTTCTCATAAGATGTGTGATTTATATTTTTTTATATTCTTATTCTGTTGAGTTTCTTTTGCTACACAAAGTTTTTAATTTCTTTGAAGTCAAATTTGTCTATTTTTTTGTTTGGCAGAAAATGTGAGAAACGATACATTAGGACTGGCTTGTAAAAACAATAGTGTCTAAAGTTCAGATATAAAAATAGATTTTTGTTTCAGATCACAATAGACTAAGCAGGAAAGGATAGGGCTGACATATCATTTCCGTTTAACCAACATAAATTCCAAAAAAACAGATAGAATAGGCACATATAATACGGGAGAAATACAGAATGTTTTACTAGGATTATGAAAATTACATACTAAGTACTTGCTATATTTCACAATGGAATTTTACAAGCAGTTAATTTCATGTGTGTGTGTTCTGTTACATAACCACCATATATATAATACAATGTAATTTTATGATGTATTATTATATGATATGAGTTATATACATATTATATACATGATGCATAAATATGCAAATAAATACACATTTACATAAAATGAGGCTGGGGATCAAACCCAAGGTCTTATACATGCTAGGTAGGCACTCCAAAGCTGTGTTGCATCTCCAGTACAGTTAATGTTTAAATGGAGAAGAAGACTTGGATTTATACAAATCAAGAGTCAAATATTCAGGACTTTGGGAAAAAATGTAATAAAGAAGCATTCTGTACCTGAAAACCATCATTTCAGAATCCTTAGTAAAGCATGTTATTATTTTTAAAATGCTAATAGCAACAAACATACTTTCACAAATCTAACTGGCCTAGGGGAAATATACACAAGGCAAAGTCTCAGTTATTTAATAATCTCATTTTTCTCTCTTCAGCATTTCAGTATAAGCCAATAAGTTAAGTAGCAATTTAAAATTGTGCTCTATGCCAAAATCTCCTGTTTTCTCTCATATGTAGAATATAGCCCCAGTGCAAAAACAGCAGTATTATGTAAAACAGGTCAAGCTAAGGAAAAGTCACTAATGGATGTGGGAGGATAAAAGAAAGAAGGTAAGAAAGTGAATATGGGTGATGTATGCTCTCTACAAGAATGAATATAGAATTTTTAAACCTGTTGAAATCACCTCAGAAAGGAGAAAAATAGAGGGGATGAATGAATTCAGGTCATAGAACATATATATATATATATATATATATATGGAAGTGTCACAGTGAAACTCCCTGTGAAGCTATCTTATACAAACAAAAATGTCCCTTTTCAAAAACGGAAAACAGTTGCTGTCTGGGAGTTGGCATCAGTGGAAGGGGGAAGATATATGGAAAGGGTAAAGGAGAGCAAATATGGTGGATATATTATATACTCATTTATGAAAATAGAAAAATAAGACCTGTTGAAGCTGTTCCAGGAATGGAGGAGAATGGATAAAGGAGAATGATGGAGGAATGAGTCAGTTATGATACACTGTAAGAAATTTAGTTCATATCACAATGCACCCCCAGTACAACAATAATAAAATAATTATGCTCTTCAAAAAAATTTTTTTAAAAACTAAGTAAAAAAGTAATAAAACTGTAATAACATTTTCTCATCTTAGACACACATATATATATTTGCAAATGAATCTAAAATTTTCACATGTACACAAATATTTTGATAGCATTAATAATGAAAGCAACCATAATACAATAATGTATTGAACAGCAGGGACAGGAAACTTAAATGGTTTATGTGTGTTAAGTCTTTTAATACTGCAATTTAAATGTGATAAAAGTCGTAGAAGTATCTCTCATTATCTACATCTTTGAGGGACAAATGACTTATAATTGTCATTTTTAAATATCAGCAGTAGGAGTTTCTAAAATTTTAATGTCAAATTTTACAAAAAGAATACAAAGCAATTGCAAAAATAGTTTGTTTCCAAACTCCCAATGTCTGTCACATTACGTAAAATCTTAATTAATCTGACAGTCAGTAAGTGAATTTTATCCATGCTTCTATTTCATATTTTATTGGCCTCTTCCTAATTATTTGTGGTTGTCATAATACAAATCATTCACTGTCAGTTACCTACTAGCAAATAAATTCTTTGCTCGGTAGATTGTATTCAGATTCAACGATTCTCTGACAATAATGAAATCATTTTAGTAGTATCTATTGTTCTTTTGCATGATTTTTGTGCTTTCTGGGCATATTTAAATCAAACATAGAGATTATATGTGTTTATATATGGATATATATGTATCTCCATACACATGCATAAACACATATGAAAAGCAAAATCCTACTTTGAAATATTTATTAACATTTAGTTTCACCCTGTCTTCCACACACTTCTTTCACACACTTAAAGTCTGAAGTTTAAAGTTACATTTAGATTATATTTTTGGGTAGTATCAGAAAAGAGCAGAGCCACATCCAACCACCAATACATTTGTATTTTTGTATACGACTTGTATAGATTGATAATTTGAATATTTGGAGATTATTTCTAAATTACTTTTTTCCTTGTGGAAAAATTGAGATCAAGATGTTAGGAACTCATTTTATTGCTTATCACTTACATAATGACCACAGGAAATAAACTTTATGCCTTTAAAGTGTTGGATAAGTGGAGGGCACGTTACAAGGCAGTAGATGGTCTGTCAGTACACAGCTGTCACTGGACATATTCTGATCCAATAACTGCATACTCAACAAGAGCCTCAAAGATGAGGAAATCACTACTCAAGCTTCTTGGAAAGGTAACAAGCAATCGTGATGCTCTATGCACTGCTGCATTTCTGGAGATGAAAAAAATCTCTTGTGCAGTAATTATCCTTGCACCTGAACCATTTTGTTCAGTAATTCCCACAGCACTGTTTTCCAAAACAAGTTAAAAGTTCAATATCCTTTTGCCAACTTATTGAAGATTCATTTGTTTTTTCAGATGTTACTAATCATGAGAACAAATTCATTCTGAATTATGGATTGAAAGAATCGATGCAAAACATAAATTTTCTAATTCTTAAGAAACAGTTAGCTAGAAACTGTAGGCCAGAAAATGATAGCTTTGGCAGGCAGTGCAAATCTAGAATTTCAAGGCTGCACAAGTCTATATTAAGAACAGAGGATCTTTTGGGATTTCTAAATGTATGATCAAACAAAAATGGAGAATTTTGTTGTATCATGACTTGCCCATTCTTGAGATGTCAATGTTTTATCTTTTCATTAGCAGGAATAAATCTTGTTTAATTAGTTTAATTGTTTAATTAATAGTTGTTTGACATCAGTCAATTTGCTTTCCTGTGTTATTTTTGTTTATTACCAGTGGTATTTTCTGTATTCATGAATGTCTTTCAGCTTTGAACAGTCTTCTTAAAATTTGGACACATTCCTTTATGTTAAATCTTATTGGTCCTCACAAAGAAAAATCAGAACTGATACCCATACTCCATTCCAATAAACCATGAGTGTGTCACTTAATTTTCCAGTCAGAACACCACATAAGTATTTGATTCAGGAGTGAGTTATGTGATAGCATGGGTTCTGCATTTTTTGCTGTCATAACAGCGACCAGAATATAGACTTTTGCATAGCCAGCTGCAGTGGCCACCAGTTCCCCATAGCAGTGAATCTGGTTCCTGGTAATGATTTCATAGTTGGGAGACAAAGTTGGTATCAGCAGTATTCAGAAGTACAGAAAAAACATCATGTTCCTTACACTTCCCAGCAGTTCTGAAACTTGTGTAAAAAAATCGATTAACTATTAAACTACTCAAACTTGACTTGTGGATTTGCTGTTTTGCTAAGAACCCTGGATGATGTATATGTTTAATTGAAAAATAAGAGTTTGAGTAGGATACGTTTGAGTTGTATATATAGACTATTCTTTAACTTACATGAAAATAAAATTTCCACATACAAAATTTAGAGATCATTGCTGTCTCCCTTCATAAACGTTGATCAGCACTTGCATGTGTGATTATAAAATCTTTGGGACTCCCCAAAATTCATGTTGCACTTGTAACCCCCTCGTTGGTGGCATTATGGGGTGAGCATTAGAGAGACAGATTAGGGAGATGCTCTCCGGCTGGGATTAGTGAAGGGCTCTTGCTACTTAGCCCTGCAGGTTGTAGGGGAGGACAACAATCCCTGAGCTGTGGGACCTTGCTAGACACCATATCTGCTGCCGCATTGATCTTGGTCTGCCTGACCTTTAAAACTATCAGAAATAAATTCCTGTGGTTTCTGAGTTCTAAAGTCTTTAGTAAATTGTTACAGCAGCTATAGCCAACTAAAAATATGTTAAAGAAAATTTTTGCATCACTCTACTATTGTATCCTTCAGGAAACTTTCACCCATCTTTATTGAGAATTGACAATTAAAACCTGTATTGATTTAAGGTCTACAACTTAATTTGATATGCAGATGGATTGTACAATGAGACCACTTCTGAGCAATTTTACTGGTTCCAGTTGATGAAGGCACGAACTAACAAAAATTTTACCGAGAATATCACTAATTGTTTGAAATTTCTTAATGATGTTATTATAGAATGCATTACATTCAAAATAGTAAATTAGTGGCTATATTTTCAGTAATTTGCTGAAAACATTCCAGTTTGTCAAGAATACTTTTAAGTCTTAATCAAGACTGCTATTCTGAGTTCTGTTATATACTGTTCTTTCCATTTTTACATTGCCTTATATCTTCTCTGTTCACTCCAGTTAAGAGACCTAAATTGGTTATTGGTATTATTGATGTGTTTTTCTATATCATACTATCTTTAAATATAACCAAGATTAATTTTATGCTAATAGTTGCCATAGGATATAATAACTTTAGCAATTCTTCTATTTGTAGAGAAGCCTTACTACAGATGTAAGATATAGTTGCAAGCATGTTTGATGTGAGTATAGCACACAAGTGCTCCAGTACATCTGAGTCATAAAACAAATTTTATTAGGAGTGGTTTGAAGACCCTAAAGATGTGTTTTGTCCTGTGGAAAGTAAACACTCCAAGATCTGGAAGAACTTTGTACATCCTGGAGAGGCACCATCAGGAGCACCATAACCTTGTCTCTGGCTCAGAGGTACAGAATCAATGCAAGCCTCCTGATGTGTGTCTGCAGGAGAGTCCGTTGGAAGTAAGAGAGTAGGGAGATGCTCCTTGTGCCAGTTCTCTTATTCTGATAATCTTTATGAATCCCCTTTTACTTCAAAGTGCACATGGCATTGATGGTTTACTTAGTCATCTGAGCACAGCTAGAAGAGGTGCTAGAAACCACAGTGAAGGCTGGCAGATCAAAGGTGATGTTATGACCCTGTGAGTCACATGAGAGAATGACATCCATCCATGCAGAGGTCAGTGTCTTAATCTCTCTTTTAACATTTTTATTTTCTTTTTTTTAATCAGTTGCTTATGACGTCTTTTTCCCTCTTCATACATGTCATTGTATATTCTGTTAAAGGGTGTTAAACTATCTGAAGTATATCTTCTAGTGTTAATACAGATCGTTTCAGCGAGACTCTTTCCTCTGAATTCCCATGATCCACTCATTCATTTTTTGCTGTTTCATTTGTTAAAATATTTGCCAAGTTTATTGTGTCATAGGCACTCTTCTATAAGTGGACAATGGAAGAAGGATCAAAACAGAGAACCCAGAATTCAATGAGTGTGGAATCTATTCAACAAGACCACTACTTAAAAAAGAGAGAAAGCAACAAAATCATAGTTACCAGTGACAGGCCCTAGGCAGAAAATAATACAGGGTAATAGCAGCCCCATATGCATGTGTGTATGGATGGCAGAGGTATTTTAGATGGCAGCTTTCATTCATATTGTCACTTATGTTTACCTTTGAGTGAGGTATATCTACATCAGGTGACTTTAGATGTATAATTGCACAAAGCCACAAAGTATAGTAGACATAATTCCCAGTCCAGTTTCCATTGTTTACTTGCCATTTTTCTAGTGGGAATTTTCATCTTCTGATGTTGGTCCTCTCCCACCTACATGAAATGTGTCTAACGCTCCTAACAGATGGAGTCTATTAAACAAATTTAATGCACAACACAGATCTATTAGTGCTTATCCTATTTTACCCTCCTCATTATTGCTGTAGAAGTCATATTCTTAGCATTCAAGGCATTCCCAATAATCCTTTCCTCCTCTAGCTCCGTCTAAAAATCACAATATATGAATGACAAAGAATGTGACACGGGGTTCAGGGGACTCATGAGCAGCTGAATACTGTCTTACATTTAGCATGTAGTCCGTAGAAGGATAGCTATTCAATTTTCTGCTTGGTTCAGACTTTGTTTCTGATGTAGGGATTAGAGAAAGAGGAAGAAATAAAGGTCTTTCTATCTTCTCTCAGGCAGCAGCAGACCAGCAGTGTCATCTGACTGTGTGTTTAATCCACTCCCCTTGGCCTTGTAGTTAACGGAAATTCCTCTCATATTCTGACAATAAGTTGACAGTGAGTCCCAGTCCACAGCACTGTGCAATTGCATCTTTTTAAATCTCTTCCTAACTACTTTGGCGCAAAGGAGGAGGAGGTTGTTTCAAGGGCTACTGTCAAATAACATTTTAAACTTCAAATGAAAGTATAGGCTTTGAGTTTCCAATATATCTGCGAATTCTCTGTAAGAAATAATTAGGTCCACTACAAACAGATGTGGCACACACTGACCACACAGAAAAAACTAGACTTAACACTAAATAAATAAGCAATGTGGTTGCTGTGCGGACCTCTGTTATTCTTTATTTAACTTGTGTATCTTTCATAATGACGTCATTAAGCCAGTGCTGTCATTAAGAAAACATAAACGGTGTTAAATAAAAGTTACTTGACACACCCTCAGTGTGATTGCATTTTTCCATAAAATGATAGTGTGAAAGCAGCTGGACTTTTTGAGACTAAAATGTGAAAATAATACAGAAATATTGTTACTTATACTCAGAAGTCTCTTTTACTGGAAAATTTTAATTTACTTAATAGATATTAATAGAAAATTGTCTTTATCATGTGCAGAGGAGCAGCTGTACTGAAGTGAGATGACAGCCCATTTTCAGTCTTCTGGATGTGATATGCAATTTAAGCTTACTCTGTAATTGAAAGTATCTTTTATATTACAATTGTTTTTAATAAAAAATACAAGAAAATCAATGAACTAAGTATTCCACACAAGAAATTAGGATAACAGATTAAACTTAAGGCAAATAGAAGAGATGAAATGTTAAGACAAAAATTAATTTATAAATTAAAAATTTTAAACCAGGATAGATGTTAATAATACATTACATATTATTGTTATGAAAGTGTTAAAGAACTCTGTGAAAGAAAAATGCACACCAATAAATTTTGAAAGACAGATTTAAAATGGCAATTTCAAATAAAAGTATGTCAAAAGTTAGTCAAGAATAAATTAAAAACTTATCTAAACCAAAACCATGAAATTGATATGAGAATTTCCATCTAAAGGCACCAGGTCAAAGTAGTTTTAAAAACATACATTACCAAATGTTAGTGTAATATAAAAATCCTATTACATTTTCATTTTCTAAAAACCAAGAAGAAGTCCATATACCTATTTCATTTTTTGTGAGACTAAAAAGCCCTGACATTAAAATTATCTTCAAAATAATATACTTTTTAAAATCTAAAACAAGGAAATAAATCTATGCCAATCTTATTTATAGATATGAATAGAAATGTCTTGTAACCAAATTATAGAAAACAAAATATACAATTTTTCTAATAAATATAAACATAGTTTGTCTTCAGAAAAATGTCATAATACAATACAGAAGATCATTTAAAAAGCAATATATTTTAAATGGAATCAGATACATATGCGTGTTAATAATTATCAGTGACACAAAGCCCATTTAAAGTAGTTTGAAACACCTAATAGAGAGGAGTTCCTTATCATTATGAGGTACAGAGAAAACTTCATTCCTAAAGTAGAACTCCAAAAACACAAAGTTAGAAACAGAGACAGGGTGCTCGGTATTGCCTCTTTATTGAATACATTACTGTCCTAGAGAATAAAAAACAACAAAAGTAAATTAAATATAGCAATTGGAAAGTTACTTATTTAATGATGATATGATTAGCAATGTTTACACAACCCAATGAAATCTAGAAATAGTAAGAATTAATTAAAAAATTCAGCAAGGTTGACGAATATAAGAACAAGATCTGGAAATAATATCATTCTACACACAAGTAACCAATTCTAAAATGTAATAATGAAAGTAAATATACATACAACTATATTCTATTCTGCAATAACAGCAAGAATTATAAGTTGCCTACTAATAAATTTACAATAAACATGTTTAAGACGTTTATAGAGAAAATAACTAAGGATTATAACAAAGTTGTAGACAAACCAAGAAAAATACTCCTTCCCTTTATGGAAAATCTCCAGATTTTATGGATGTTATCCTCTAATCATCTAATTTTTAGAGAAATTTTAACTAAAAACAAAAATGGTAAGTCAAATTTTATAAGTTGATATACAGAAAAAATAAAAGTGTTCAGAGAAATGTAAGGAAAATTAAAGTAGAAGAAGATATAAGATACAAAGAATTATTATGAAGTTAGTAATTTAGACAGTTGCTAGCAATATAGTTTAAGGGACAAATATAGAAGATTGTAGAGAATTCAGAATAGATCATGATAAATGTTGAAATTCAACATGTAAGGGGGTACATGAAAAAAATCAGTCAGGAAACGATGCATTTGTAAAAATCATTGCATACCAATTGAATATAATTTTATAAAATAAAATAGTAACTATTGTGTTAGTCATCTGAGACAAACCAGTTTATAAAGAGACCAGGGTTCAGATCCATCTTGTAATGTAGAATACACCTACTCCATACTCAAGCGTCCCCATATCTGAACTCTTGCTTCAAAGTCCACGTTTAAAATTTCCTCCGAGATGCAAGGTAAACTTAACCGTGATCCTCTGTAAAACTCAAATAGAAAATTATATACTTCCAAGATCCAAAAGCACGGGGAAACATTCCCACGCCAAAGGGAAGAAGAGGAAAATAGAATGGAGGTTTGAGACGAAGCAAAACCAAAACGCAGCAGGGCAAACATTAAACACCACAGCTTCATGTCCCTCCTGAGGCTCGCAGAGGTGAGATGAGGGTTGAGGATGTGGACAGCTTCCCCTAAGGCTTTGTGGACGTTAGTCCACAGGCCCTCTCTTGGGCAGGTTTTTCCTGCTGTCTGCAGTTTCACTAAGCAGGCACTCCACGTTCCTTTCTGGGTCTCCATTTTATAAGACTTTTGTTTATAAAGGTTTATTTCAGCTCACAGTTTTGGAGTTTTCAGTTGATGACTGGACAGATCCATTTCTTTTAGGCCTCTGATGGGGGCATAGCACATCACAGCAAGAGTGTGTTATGTAAGAATCACACACCTCATGGCTACAAATCAAACATCAAAGACCCCCACTCTGCTGTTCACCTTCTAATAGTGCCAAGCTGAAGGCCAAATTTTTAACTCATGAGTCAGCAGGGTCCATGCCAGATCCAACTACAGCCCCTATTACCACAACATACTCATGTTTAAGTTTCAGACAATTATTGAAAATAATTTCTAAAAATTGCATTAAAAAATAAAGAATATTTATAATGTCAGGTTTGGAAGGATTACTTAAGCAAAATGCCAAAACAGAGCAAATCAAGCTGGGCATGGTGGTGTATGCCCAGAATTTCAGCACTCAAGAGGCTCTGGCAAGACGATCAATAGTTCAAGGCCAGCCTTGTTTACCTCGAAAGTTTTTTGGATGTGAGTCCAAAAAGAATATGGTGAAAAAAATACTTTAAATAAGCAAACAAAAAAATCTGACATAGACTTGAAAACAATATTTTTAAGGCAGCGTAGAGTCAAAAATTTGCAATCAGATTATAAAAGTAATCTCGAATGACTATTTAACCCCAATAAACAAATAGGAAAAGCTTTGAAAAGACCATTCACACATGGAAATATGTATATAAAATAAATATGAGTGGTTTCCAAAAAACTAATTTGAAATCACAATATTATTTTATTTAATAGCCACAAATTTTGCCAAAAAAATATTAAATTGGGATACACCACAATTCACTAAGCATATTAAACTTAAGAATTCTCATTTAATGCTGGTGGAATTGAACATTAATATGGCTAGTTGTGCAGAAATTTGTAGAGAAAGCTGGCACCAAAGCAAATTAGCACCAATAGTTCCAGATATGCATAAAGTGATTGACGTTCCCCTTGACAATAATCCATATTTACTAAAACACAAGAGTGCAAGGAGACATATCCAAAGACTTTTCTGCAAAATTATTTGTATTTGAAAAATATACTGGTGCAGGGTACCGTGACTGTACTCAGTAGCTAGGACTGTAATCCTAGATACTTAGAAGGCAGAGATAAGGAGATCAGGAGGATATTGTTTTGAAGCCAGCCCAGCCAAAAACAATTTCCAAGACCCCATCTCAACAAACGACTGGGCACAGCAGTTTGTAACTGTCATCTTAGCTGTAGTGGGAAGCATAAGGAGCATGATCGTGTTCCAGGCTGGCCTGGGCAAAAAGCAAGACCTTATCTCAAAAATACCTGAACTAAAAAATGCCTGGTGGAGTGGATTAAGTGGTAGAACACCTGCCTAGCAAGTGAGAGGTCTTGAATTCATACCCCTGGTGTTACACATATACACTTACTATGAGTACATAGTAAGTGTATATGCATGAATAACACAGGCATAAATGTGTTTTCTACTGTCCCTGACTGCATGCAATTGAGCTGGTCACAACAGTTTTTGCTGCTATCAGTATCAGGTAGTGTGAGATTAAATTCTTGCTTTGTTTTTTATATTAGGATTTTGCATTTTTCTGAAAATAAGATTCTTGCTACCTGGTTGAAAGCCCCGAAGATGACCACTAAAAATGCTTCCTGTACAGTTGAGGTATATGAACTGTATACTATTGCAGAAGTATTGTAATACCACTTTTCAGATTATGTTATAAAAGACAATGCAGCCTATTCTTTTTCTCTAATTTGACTTGAGCTGAAGACAGCCAAATGGCAAATTATGAGGACATGTAAGTGACACAGTGAGGAAATTCATGTAGCAAGTAATTGACGTTACCAGCCTAATAGTATCCAAGTCATTCCTGGAAGTTTGCTTTCTAGATATTTATACCTAAGTTACAATTTAATATCAACCTCAAGAGAAACCCTGAACCAGAGACAAGAGACTAAGCATTCCTGGATTCCTGAATTTCAAAAACTGTGTAAAGTAATAAATGTTTGTTATTTTAAGTTGCAAAACATTGGGATAACTTTTTATGCATCAATGCATCTCTGATACTTCCTACCCCACCTGACTGCTTCTACTTTTTTACCTTAGAGAGCAAAGCGAATGTCTCTGCATGGTTTGGATATGGTTTCTCTCCTAAAGGTTCATAGGTTGGGAGCTTGGCCTCTAGCATGAGATGCTGGGGATGTAGAACCTTCAAGAGGTGGGACCTAGTGGAAAGTGTAAAGACATGGGGGCATTGACTGTAAAAGGGATTAATGCCAGTTTCCAGTAATGAGTTTTTTTCCTGACAGCAGGTTGTTTAAGGGAAGGCCACCTCATGCCCTTGGGTCTTCTATGTGTGGCCAATTACCTTTCTGTTTTTCTGCCATGCTGTGTTGCCAGAGACCAAACCTGAGGGGCTACCCAATCTTGCGCATTGTGTGATCTAAATAAACCTATTTTTAATTAAGTGCCAAATGTCAGATATTTTGTTATGGCAACACAAAACAATATCTATTCTGTTGTATGTAAATATCCTTGAAATATGTGTAATTTTGCTTTTGCACATATGTTTTTAATTTATCAAAATGCTATTGTGTTATCAACACCATACTGTCTCTTCTTTGTTTTACAAATCAATCAGTTTTGAAGAATGTGTCTCAGGATTGCTTTTCTCTAAGTGCAGATGAGCATTCCACAATATGCATTTCCCTAACTCACCTTTGTGTGTTTCTCCTCGGAGACCTCTGGCCATCTTTCTCAAAGGACCATGTGCAAAGGGACTGCAGGTCACAGACCATGTGTTTTCCATTTTTTGAAGACTGACTTTCTTGCCTCCCTTCTCTTCTCTACTCTAACAACTGCTTTTAATTTGCCTTGATACCTTATTACATCATACGTTGACAAGAAATTCAAAATATTTTAAAAGTTTTAGTCTATATTATAGCCATTTCCTTCATTCTTCTCACCAGAAGGACAATAGCACAATGAAATCTCTGAGAATCCTATTAAAATAATATATTCCATATGTAAACAAAATATGAATTAGTTATATATTTATCCACATAGTAGCAGGTTAAGAATATGTTTCAACACTGAATTTTGTGTTTACATTGTAATTAGTCTTAAAGATTTTTCTACTTCACAACAAAAATATAGTTTTATAATACATTATTGTTTGACATCATTTGTTATTATCTCTGTTGATGGACAACTAGACAAACTGATATCTCACATAATACTGGAAAGAAAATCTTACTTATATAAATATTTTGTGTGTGTAAAATATTTGTTCATGGCCAAAAGCTAACGTTAGTTAGATAATTACATTACTTGTAAGTATCTCTTTCTCGAGAGTGACCAACTTACAAGTTTATGTCAAAGGATCATGCTTGAAATTGCTAATTACTAATTATTTTCCCTCACTAAAGTGAGACTTTTATTTTGTGTTGGGGTCCTGTGTTGTGTGTTTGATAGAAATTAATTACTCATATTTGGACAGATTTGTACTTTTGTACATTGCAAGAATGTGAAAGCTCTTGCCTAGTTACTGTTTAAAAAGAGACAGCAGATTCTATAGAATCATTCCTATTGGGAATATATATCTTTATAATTTTAACAGTCAAGTTAAGCCAAACACCATTATGATATGCATCTTTGAAAAAAAAAGATCTCTGCCTCAACTTTCTATCTGCTCTAAAGGACTAGGGACAAGGGGTCCTACACCATTGATGGTCATGTGTAGACCTGCTCCAAGCTGACTGGTTTGGGTGTTCAGTACAGTACTCATTCTAGGTTGTCATTCACCATCCTATAGCCTGTTTTTTGAGTAGCTGTGGAATTCATTGGATCCCTTGTTTGGAATTTTCTATACATTCCTTTTCTTTGGTTTTCTCTTTTTTTTGTAAGGATAGATTATCTTCTAAACAAAGAATGTATAAAAGTGTGCTTTCATGTAGATAAGTATGGAATTCCAAACTGAAAAGTATTTTCCTATAGAACCTTATATATTTAAAACATCTATTTCCAATATTATAATTAAGATGTCAAAAATAACCCCTGTTACATTTGCACTGTTTTTTTTTTCTATTGATCTCTCTATTTTCCTTTATCACCCAGAATTAGAAAGGAAGTAATAGGAGATATACCAGAAGGTACTTGCTCTGATGCAGTCTGGGAGCGGATTGAAAAGTCTTCTTGTCTGATGCTGGGACTTAGGTCCTTTGCATTTTGCAAGAACCTCCAATGTGTGTGTTTGCTTGTCTGCTGGGATAGACCATTCCTGAAGGGTCTAGACTGCTAGCTGTCCTGCTTAATTGGATTGGTATAGCTTTCCATTGTTTTTGTTCTCAGAACATGAAAATAATGGTGAGACACTCCACAGGATCTGTGATATTCCAAACATACTCTTTTTTAATACCCACTGTATGAAATCAACCCAAGTTCTCTTTAATAGTCAGGGACAACACACTAGTGGTAGAACAACCTCTATCTTTGCTTATTGATTTATCACATGTGGGACACAGAATCTCAGATGGTGCGATGGTTTAAATATAGATAGTGCCCCTCAAAGGATTGTATATTTATATATATTTTACATATTTATATATATATTTTATATATGTATATACTAAAGTCCACTCTCAACACCAGTGGAAGTGCTGGGAAGACCTGAAACCTGTGGGTTTCCTAAGTCAGTGAGAGCGTGCCGTGGCTCATTCTTCATCTTCTCTTTGCTTTCTGACTCATGATGTGAGTGGTTTACTTTGACACTTGTTCCCCTCTATTGACATTTAAAGACTCAAATTATGTAGCCACCAGAACTGTGAACTCCATAAAGATTTTCTCTTTATAAATTAATCACATCAGGTATGTCACTGTGGTAGTATGATGCTGACATATCCAGGTTACGCTTTCATGTTTCAGTTCAACATAATCATTGTTTTAGCCCCTGAACATTCTTCCTTTTGGAACTAACAATCCTAGGCCAAAAAAAGTCTAAAGTTTAGGGAGATAACAGAAGATTTGCTAGTAGATTATTAGAGATAATAGTAAAGGTGGCAACTTCCATTTTTATTCTTGCATTTACTACATACATTAATCCTCGTTATGGAATAAAAAAGCATCCTTTATTCAATGACTTAGATTCTGTTCTGCAGCAGGAGTGCCATGCATCTGATAAAGTAACTGAAACTGTAGAAAGCCATTTCCCTGTTCAAGCCATGCTTCAGGATAAAAGGGAACATAAAAGGACCAATGAATCCCATGTCTATTATCCCACTGCCATATTTCATTTGCTGTAACATGAGAACTTTGGACTAAGAGTTGCTATATGGACTGTCATAATCATGGAATGATGTTATCTAACTTCATGGATAGTAGTTTAGGCAGAAGCATTACAGGCAATGAAAGCAAATTCATATTCTGAAATACAAATTTCAGATGTCAATTCAAGTAGGAACAAAATAATGCCCCCTCCATGATAAATCTTGTCCAATATAATGAATTGCCACTAACTTTGTGGCTGATTCCTTGCAGTCAAGGTGCCACATCAGGAAGCCCAGAGTTGGCTTCTACCATTGATAGATGGTCGTGTAGAACTGAACGTAGCCAGACTGGCCTGATAGATATAGGTTCATGTGTCAGAGCCCATGTGCAATCCCTACCCAACCAGCATGGATATTTGTTCATAAGCTCATGCAGAAGTAGCTGGGGAATAGACTATATATTATCCTATCCAGTTACTAAAATTGTTTTTAACCAAGAGCATCCACATTCAACAGAAATGTCATTATCTTACTTCTGTGCAAAAAACCTACATATATAACTAGTCTGCACATTTCCACCAACGTTCCAATAATTCTCTTTTCAAGTCTTTGGTCATCCAGGTGAGCTCTTAGCCACAGCCCATGAAACAGTGTGGACCTACCTGTATTTCTAGTATCATTCTGAAGACAAAATTAAAGACCAATTGTGTTGAATAACAACTACCCAGTGGGAAAGTTTCCACTTACCATGGTCTCCAAGGGTCATCTTAAGGCTTTGCAGGGATTCCTACCTATTGTGCAGAATCATTTATAAACCTTGTCCAAGACTTTTCTTCTTAGTAAGTTGGTCCAAGGAATCTTTCCATGAGGACACAGGTGTGAGTATACAGAGAGAAGACGAAGGAGCAAGAGAGATCATGGCCATGGAGCTGTCTCCATCACTCAAGTTACTTTCAGGTTTTCTGTATTTGAAACTTACTCTGATGTGTCTTCTCCCTCACTCATTTATGGAAGATACCTAAGTCTCTAGCACAATTAAAAAATTAAAATAGCTGAATTCAAACAATGTAATTCAACCTGAACTCTGAAAATCTTTTTTTCTGTTTCTATATATTTACTTTAGTGCTTATGTTCAATATTACAGGTTTTTCTCAGGCATCTAGTATTATTACTTGTATGTGAGTGACTTTTCTTCATGGTGGGTTAATCTAGATAGGCTCTTCATTAGATGACCTTTTAAGTTCAGTAAATTATTGTTTTTATAATTGAGCTGGTCAAGTATCCCAGCAAAAATTCACCACATCTTATGATTTGTAGGTTAAAAACTCTAGCTCTCAATTTTCTGGAAGTTGAGTAAGGGAGACAGGTATTTTGGGTCTTCACAGAAAGTATTACTATTAGCCTTTGTTATTGTGCCAGAAATTCCAGTGTCATGGAGAAAAATCCTATGAAACACAGACTTATTTCTTAAAGAGGGACATTCTGCAGGACAGTCAACCTTCTAAGCTTTTTTTAGAATGGCAGTTACATGCTTCTTTTCCACAGAGCATAATAGTGCATTAGAAATAAAAATGAATGTGTATTTAAAGTGAAAACAGTGATAGAAAGAAGTCCTATGAAGCACAGACTCATTTCCTGGAGTGGAACATTGTACAGGATGGTCAACTTTCTGACTAAGCTGATATTAGAATGGCTAAGTCTAAAAACTTGTTATCTTTCTGGAGCACCACCTTACATTTGTGCTTAGGGTGGGGGATATGTAGAAGAATGGCCTGTAAGAGACATTTACCTTTTATCAAACAATTCTATCTTGAGTTTTTTATCCCTTTAGCCCCAGCTCAAAATGTGACTAAAGCAATTTCTTCCGTCTTTTGAAGATTTCTCAGGGTAAAGAGACCCCCTTTGCAAATTTAAAGCTCAACTCTTAGGCCCATGCAACTATTTGCTTTTGTATTTCTAAAATACAGATGCTATCACTTACTTATTACCTTATGCTGTTATTACAAGTTTTGTTTTAAAAAGAAAAACAAGAAAAGAATAAGTTTATTGGCGATTTGAAATTTTTGGAAATTCCCAGGAGTGCTTAACCATGTGCAGATCTTAACAAAGAATCTCTGCACTATTGATTACTCTTCCTAATGAGTGTATTAGTTCTTGGCCTAGTAGCTCTGAATAAGGTTACTTCTTTTTCATTACTTTGCTTATTTATTTTGTTAGCTGTTGTTTGTTTCATTTTCAAGTTATTTTGGTGTTCTATAATTTTATACTTGTAATGTGGGATCTAATTTTCCATTTTATAAATTACCTAATAATATATTTAATAATTTAAAAAGTATTTCCTGTTTTTCCTGTTTGATTTATAAGTGTTCTTTCAATACATTATAGTGTATTGAATTATTCAATTTAAATTAAATCTGAAGAAATACCTTTATTCCTTTGCCTGTTTACTCAGTTCATATTTTTCTCCATTGTGTCCATTGGTCTATTTGTCTATAACTGTGCCAATATTAGATAATACAAGTAATAATAGCTTTAAAGTAAATTGTATTATCTGGAAAGTGAAGTAACCTTTCTTTATTATGTTTCATAAAAACAAGGATTCTGGTGGCTCTTTCTTCTTTTAAATTATCTTAGAAACAATCTATCAATTCTTACTGTATTTGTTAGGTTGTCACAAGTAGCAAACTCCCCAAGCCACTGTGGTCAAATACAACAAAGTGCAATATATTCTCACTCAAGCAAAGGCTAATACTGATACAATGATTTTCCAATAATTCACTTTTATGTAGCAAATCAGGGGACACAAAATTCTTACATTTTATGGCAGAGCTATCTGAACACATAGCCTTCATTCAGTTGATTCTAAACTAAAATTTAGCTTATTTAATTCATCCTGAACTAAAATGTGAGCATGAGGTACTGCAAGACATTCTAAGTAAGAATCAGCTGATAATTATAGCACCATCCCCAATTCACTGGGAAAAAACTAATCTGATGCCTTTGATTCAATAACAATTGGTTCTGTAGAATATAATCCACATTTGTGCCCATTATAAAAATGATATTTTGATTTTCATTGCACTGACCTAGAACATTTATGGTAAGAATGATCTCCTCATGGTAAGAAAACCTTATGCTTAAGATCTTAAAATACTGCCCAGTTTCTAGGTCTAAAGAGATCCAGATATGTATTTCAGTAAAGTTTTGTATAAATCTTAATATAGTTGTTTCACAATTTTTGTACACTCTTCCCATAGGTTTTTTTTTTTTAAAGGTTTGTGTTTTAAACCTGCTTTGAGTATTTCTTCCTTATTTTACAGTCATTGAAATGCTTTTATGAATTGTATGTGTTAGTGAAGGCTGGATAAATTCACATAATAAAACCATAAACATTTGTAATGGCCCAGGAACAGTATAAATTTACTTCTACCTCACAGAGCAAGGATACAGAGTGTTGGGGTCATCAATGAAGCTATTCAGACTTGGACTCTCATCTATCTGTGGCTGCACTATGCCTGAGGACCTCCTTGTCATCTCTGTCCTGAAAATATGCATGCTGGTTTGTTTCTTAAATGTGCTAAATCAGATTTTATGAATTTAACTTTTTTTTTCTTTTTGATTTTCTGAAGAAAGTCCATCCATGTCTAATTTCAGTGGGGTCTGGTAGTAAAATTGAGTTGTAAAACTGTTTTTTCTTTGTTATGTATCTATTTTTAAATTATAGCATAACTTTAGCCTTTAATTCCTCTATGGTTGCATATACCATTTACTTTAAAAGGGAGAACAGATTAGAGAAATATAAACTTTGTCATTTTTTTCAAGTTTTAACATTCAAATTTATATCTAAAATTCATACAGAATGTACAGCTAGATGTGGTGTGAGGGAAGTACCCACCTGTATTTTATTTATTTATAGGGAGTTTCTTCAGTGCATTGGTATTTTTAACAGCATGTCTATTTCCATACATCTGTGGAATCATGTCTTCACTGTCTGATCCTGTTCTTTTGTTATTTGTTCATGTGATGTTACACTGTGCAAATTGCCTTTTCCTCTCCCAGAAAAACAAACATTTTAAGTAGAAAAGAAATTGAAAGTCAGGGGAAAGGAACCCAAAGAAGAACTGCATCGCCAGCCCTCCATCCCCTCTGCAAGACATCTGTTCTCCACTCAGGGTGGTATCCTTGTCCACAGACACTTTTTCTCTATTCTCAGAGAAATTTTCTCAGTATGACTCTTCTTTTATATATGTAGGTGATTATTTTCTTTTACTGTGTAATATGAACTTTACAGTTAGCTTCACAAGTTTCAGATAAAAACATACATGCATTACACATCTTCACTAGAAATTTTATTAATATCCCTTTAAATCTATGATCCAAATCCTAAAGCATTGCTCATCCTGAGATAAGCTTATCTTATTAATAAACATGACAAATCTACCCCTTTGTGCATGATCTTTTTCATATATCTTAATAAAGTTCCCACTTTTACATAAGCTTTATTAATATTTATTGAATACTTTATATCATTTTATAAACTCATATGTGATATCTCTGTATTGTATATTATAATAAGTATTTGTTATCATGAAAGAAGAAAAACAATGGTTACTCTTGCCATCATATGAAGAAATGTGATAAACATGGTTAAATAACAACTTCAAGACATTATAATGTTACATTGGGAAGAGATGGCAGGGAAGTTTGTAAAAGAAGTTCCTATCATATGTAAAATTTCTTCTTTCTTTATAAAATTAAATGATTTTGCCAAAATATTCTGTTTATTAAATTATCTTCTAAACACCATTATTTCATTGATTTTTTTGGATAAGTTTTGAAAAAATAGGAGAAATGTTATAGTTTATATAAGAACCTAAGTAATACATATATCATTCACAATGACGTAAAAGGAAATAATTATTACATGTCTCTGAAATTTTATGTTTTCTATTCTGTAACTTTCTTATTTATGGATATAAATGAGATGACATGCATCATACCTGTAACAGCAGTAGCTGAAAGAAATCTAGCATTAAGAGATGAAAATGCCTATCTAACTTTGACCTTCTTCTTCATTTCCAAGTACTTCTGTCATTTTCTTTAACTCTGTCTGGCTTGTCTTAGAAAATTAGATGACAGCACATGGACTCCATTTCAATAGGTTAATATAACAAAAATACAGCATAATATAAGCAATCTCTGTATATTTCAGTATGCTGCACAAAGCAAATTTAAAGTTATACTATTAGTTTACTGACTTCAATTCATTGTTGAGTTATTGTGTGCATACTATGTTATAGTACAGAATTTTGTACGATTAGTAAAGTGGTACTCCATTAATACGTATGATTTTCTGTATCAGGTAAAAAATGAATGTAAGAAACATACAAAAGAACAACCAAAAAGTCATAGAAACTCTAAGGGACTGTTTGTCACAAGGTGTTTCCATACAGTTGGAGGATTGAAGGTGGCTTCCCACCTCACCAGCTCTCAAGGTTTTCCAGGTCAATGTCTTCCCAATGTTGATAAATGTCTCTGTGAGTTTGTTAACATGGAAAAGTATGGACTAAAACAGATAACAAAACAAAATAGATTTGGGTATTACTTTGTTAAGAAAAGAAGTTGTTATTTCCAAAACAGAAATGCAACAATGTTGATTATCTCACCAGCTAGGTTACTGGTCATGTGCAAAATCTAAAACATCACAGTGGTTAATTTAACCTATGAACTTCTCTACCATTCCTCTCCCCCAGCTTTGTTGAATGCTACTAATCCAAATGAGATGTCTAAATAGTATCATTTAATTGCTTACTTATAATCTAGGCTTAATTTTGTAGTCATTAAACTGTCCATAAAATACAGTCCTAATATTTATTTTTATTTTATAGTTTTTATTTGTTTAGTGACTTCAATATGCACCCAAATTTGTTTCTCAAGCTTCAGAAATTATTACTTACTATAAAACTGATGCAATCACGTTTTTCCTGTAACAATCACAAGCTTAACATGTCCAAAGTTTAAAATCATTTGAATTGCTCTTAAAAAGTATTTGATATGCAGTGATTCTAGAGTTGCTTAATCATACTACATCAAAACTAGAACAAAGCACTTGCAGTATCCTGTTCATGTGATAACATTTCCGTACATTCTTTCCTCTTCCTGGATTGCATTCAACTTAGCCCTCCTAAAATTTCTGCAAGTATTTTGTATTCCTTAAAACAGATTCCTGCTCCCTACCTCCATGATACTTTGCTTACATTTCAACAAACACACAATACGTAACACAGTCCATTGTGGAATTCCCCTTTTGTGCTTATTTTTGTCTGGACTTCTGTATGAGGAGAGTATTTGTAGGAATACATCTTTCTTTTTTAGCCTTTGGTACATGCAAATATTTGTCAAATTTACTACGTTGATGGATATTTATTACATATCCTATCATAACTTATGATTTTTAATTATACATAAAGAGATTCTCTCTCTCTCTTTCTCTCTTGCTGTCTCCCCATAGGCATTTTATGACCTTCTATAAGCAATGAAAGACTTATTATACAATATAGAAGTAAATAGGGTTATAATATTTTAAATTTCATTTTATCTCCTTTTTTAGGAAGATTGTAAAGGACAAAGGATACAATGTGTGTAGAAACTTGAGTTTCTGAATTTCTTAAGATCGTTGTGAACTCTACAGATATGGCTAAGTGATGAGAGCTGTGGCTTTTCTCTGCTCTGGCCTACACTTGCTGCAAATGTATAAACAGTCACAGATAGCAACAGAGAGTGTGTACAGCTCACTTGCTTTTCCTGCATTCTTTGCTAACACAAATCTGGCTCAGAATTATACCTCAGTGATTATTGAAATATTAATGACATGAATATTTGTAAAGAAAAAGACCAACATCTCTGCTGCTTTTGAATATTGGTGTCATGGTTCTTTGCAGTGGCTGCCTTTTTGCCACACACCCCTACTTTATTCAGGTGACAGGCTGTCACATGTGAGGTTTATTTCTATTACTTCTTTGCTGCTTTAATTTGCAGTCTATTTTCAGTGTCTTTCCTTCCTTTTCATATGTTAATTTTGATTTTAACCAATTAACATATCTAACAAATCCTAGAGTTAATTTTTCAATTCAGATTGAGGCACATTTCTGTGCCTCAAAATATATTAGAGCCTTTGTCGGTATTTCACTTTTTAATATCCACCTCCATTTTATTTTTTTCTCGTATGAAATGTGGTCAGATATATTATTCAAAGACCATAATAACTGAATGCACACAGTTTTATAGAATTTATACAATAAAGCAATAATAGCAATGACAATCTACTTTATGATTCAGATTTCACGTGAAAGGCTTCACATGTGTAACAAGAACTCCCGAAGATGCTATTTATGATTGATGATTCTGTTGAGGGCCTAGGGGAAAAAAATTCCTCTAAGAAAATAAATATACTTGACTGAAATGAAAAAAAATGAAGCCCTCATTTAAATTATATGTAGGGGGTATCTGAAATGCTATCTTCTCTTCCCTTTCAATAAAACAAAATAAAGTTTTCTGTACAGGCTATGATAGAAATGAGTCTTATCTGTGTCGTGATGCTTATTTTAATCAGAGATAATAACAAGCATTATTAAGATGCTGGCAAACAATAAGGTTATGCCAGTAGAGGAGCAGGATTATAACTGCACAGCCACAATCAAATCTATATTTTAAGTGCTCACACTTGACAGGTACCATGTATTCCCTACATTATCCCCAATGCCCAGAACACGCAAAAGTCAACCTAATCACACAAATGAAAGGCCAAGCAACTTTCCTTGGAGACTTGAGTGAGGTACTCTTGATCAAAGTTACGCTTATACTTACTTTGTGGTTCACTTTCTCTGACTTCCTTCAATATTCAATTTTAAGAACGCACTTTAATGACTACAATTACAAAATACTCTTTTTAGCTCTGTCTCTGAAGGCATCTCTGATTTTTGCTGAGCAGTCAGATTCTTTGTAGGAATACCTTTGTGAGTTCAGCTGAGATAGTTTTCTGTTGAGAGGGGCAATGTGCTATGAAGGAATGAAGGAAAGAAATTTTGGGCTGAAAGCTATGGTTACATTTTTTAAATGATAGTAGCTTAGATGTGACAGTTGGCAGGAATAAGTGACTGCCCTTCTGCTTCTCATAACACAAACACTGTTTTATAAAAGTGCGATAAACAAAGGTATACATGCCAGAAATAATTTAGTTGCATAGAAAACCATTTATAATCATTTTGGAGTAATAGGGATTTTGTATTTAACTTTCAGAGATATTTTCACTTTTGAAAATTGTGATATAGCTTAAAGAGAAAATGAGTCAAAGACTGTAGGTTATGAAATTAAATTTCTCTTATGGTAGTTTTTAGTTTAGTATTTGTTTACTTATCTTTTATCCTACACCATTGTGCTTTTGTGCATATGTGAGTAAAAGCAATGTTTGTTTATACAAAAATATCTACAAATCTAAAAATTAAAACAAAAAAGCAAAGCAGCTAATGCTTGGTTCACCACCTACTTCTTCATTATATTATAGAAAACAAGCTCACACTGACAAATGGGAAAGAGAGACTTGTATACTTGCTTCATATCAAGAACAGTGTCCACTGAAATGATGCTCCCCATCTCGTAAATGTCTAAAGAGCCTGGATTATTTAGATTAAGTGAACACTAAACATCACTGAAATAGTCTCGCTCTGTCACTTCATCTCAGGCTGGCTTTGCTTACAGTAATAAGATTGATGCTACAATTTAATATCCCACATTCCTTTCCCGACACTGTTCAGAAGAGAGAAAATTCATTTCCTTGGACCATTATTCAACATTCTAGGATTGATTCCATTTAGAACAAGATATGTTCAAATTTTCAGGTGACAACTTTTGCAAGAGACAGTGCAAAGCATGACCATCCTGGAAGTCAGGTGATGGACTCAAACCCGCTTGTCCCATGAGGCTGGAAAACAGTGATATGGAATAGATGATGAGGAGGTAGATGAAAGTGTCCCCCGAATTTCTGTGACACAGAAGCACTGTAGGTAAATCACTGTGAAAGTCTCAGTAATGGCCAGTCCAAACCGGGGTAAATAGTTTGTAGTTGATGATTTTTAAATTGCAAAGTAATTATTACAATACAATAACTGACTGTTGAAACAAAACAAACCTCACAAATGCAGAAAAAATAATCTAATGTTCTCCCCAATATACTTTCATCCAATCGACTCAACTATGAATTATAAAATCACCTCTATACCAGAAATATTTAGCAAAACATATCTACTTGAGTGCATAATATATATCTATTTTTGTCCTAAGCAAAGCAAAGAATCCTTTTCTTGTTCCTTTTTATATATCTAATGTATTATTTCTATGACTTTTTATTGAGAAGTAAAATACACATGGAAAAAATTGTTAATACAATTATTTAATAAGTTCAGTGTAACAAATTATTAAAAATAATTTTTCCCAACAAATTTGGAAAATTTTTTTCAATAGGAAAAAAGACTTTTTCCAACAGGAAAGAAATTCTCCTATGTAATCAACATCTAAGGCAAGAAATACACATTTTTTTAACCCCAGAAAATTGTCCTTCCTCTACCAAACATGAATCTACCACCCTCCCTAATGAGTACCACTTTCTACTTTTTTGTAGGATTAGACTTGACTATGCATCTCCATCCTTTACTTTCATTTTGTTTGTTTCTAAATTTTTACAAATGGAATTACATAGCAGGCTTTCTCTTCCTTTTTTAGCACATGTATTTAAGAGATTCATCAGCAGAAGGCATATTGCTACAGTTCATTCATCATGTATGCTGCATAACACTTGATTGCAAGAATATTCCGTCTCATTTATCCATTCAGTTATTGGTAGACATTTGAATTATTGTCAGCTTGCAGCTATTATGAGTAATGTTGCTTTTCACATATTTGAATGTTTCAGTGAAATATGCAGAGATTTCTGTTAGATATATTTTTAGCAAAGCATTGGGAACAGAGTCTTCCAAGTGTTGCTATTAAGTAATCTCTACCTCAATAATCTTTTTAGCAAAGCATATTTTTAGGATTGTTTATTGAAAACAAAAGAGCTGTTCATGCTTTAAGGTCCATAGCTGTGCTAGAGAACCAAAATTAATCACATAGACTATCTATTTATGGTTTGCGACACATATAAATGTAGATGCTTCAGGACTAATTGGCCCTCCACACCAACTTGTACCATACACAGTTGATGCTATACAGCCAAAGCATGTTCTTTGAACCCCAAATGCATCCTTTGGAAAAAAGAAGTTTTAGAATGCTCCATAAGGCTTCAGGAACCACAGTTATTAACAGGGCATTGCTGTCGCTCCCCTTTGTGTACTTGCCTCATTATTAGTAAAGCTCAGAGCCAAATAAAATTGATACACTATGTGTGTTCAAAAACTCAGCCCTTGTGTAGTGCCCATATAACAAAAAACTATTATTTATAGTGTTAGTTTTTTTATGAAATAGCTTTTTAAATATCCTATCAACTCTAGATTTTATAAGTGCTATAATCTCTTTTAAAAATAAGGAAAAGTGGAGCTTAAATTATTTGATTGATGCCATTTAGAAATTATGCACATGAAATCAGAACTAAAACGTTGGCTGTAGAGTCCATGCTCTTAGCATTTTATTTTATTCTCATAAAAATACCTTACAAATTTGTGGGCATGCAGAATAAGAAAGAGAAGCCTCTGGGCATGTAATTTGTGGAGGGACTGGCAACCTTGAGCCTTAGTCTTATTTCTTCTTGCTAGGGTGGTTTCTTAGGGCCAGGGTGGATTTGGGTTGACAGGGTTGTCATGATAAAATTACAACATAGTTCAATATTGTTCTACTTTGTAGGAAAAACTGAATGTAAATATCATGAAATAAATTCTACTTGTGCTGTATCTGGAAATTAAATCACTTTCCATGTACTCTAGTGGTTTATAAAATAGGTCAATTTGCAAGTAAACATGTTTTATGGTTACTTTGACTTTTCAGAGATAGTATAACACCATGCAAGTTGTCCTTCTATACATGCCATCTCTGGATATATGATCCATGAAATGAATAATTATCTAGGACTAAGCTTTGCTTCCATTACTCTACTGTCCTCTCTATTCTATTTATATTAGTAATTATAAATTTAAACAATACAGTCACTCATCTTCCTTCTGATGTACTTAACTACTTCTCTCAATACCATTTTAATGACATTTCTGTTCTAGACCTGTCTAGGTGATTGCTTTGCTCCATCTTCATCTTTATTTGGATCTTATTCAGTCGGTATCATAGTTTGTATGTTAAATGTGCCCTCAAATGACCCATGTATTAAAGGTTTGGTCCCAGCTCAGCACTGATAGAGAATGATTGAAACTTTACAGGGAAGCTTGTAAGAGGTCTTCATGTCATCAGAATGTGCCTTGTGTCTACCCTTCCTCCTTATTTCAATTTCTGGTCATGTGGTGATCAGATTTGCTCTAACATGCTTCCCACTGACTGTGGACTCAAACTTCCAAAACTGTGAGCCAAAAGTAAACCTTTTCCTTTATAAGTTGATCATCTCGGGTATCTGTTCTGGTAATGGAAAATTGACAAATTCTTCTCTCATTTTCTTTGCCAAGATTTTTGTCTTTTACTTGTTAAGATTGTATAATGATTTGTCTCTCTGACAAATTGTGTCATCTACAAAATATCCTTATTCAGTTAGGATTTGTAATCCAAAGAGCACTCTTATGGAAGAGACTGTCAAACATCATAATTCGTGCAGCATTTTATTAAGATTTTTCAATTAGTTAGAATGGCAATTTCCCTGCTTGAATTTAATAAATAATATGAAATTTTTCTCTCATTTTTAAGTGATTTGATCTTTGTAATGAAATCCTCATTATTATTATCTTTGAAGGTAATATCTACTTGATATGATGCACTTAGCTCAGAGTAACTGCTTTTTGTGCATTTGACATTCACAATAGTTTTGCTGCTTGGTTCATTGTGGCAGATGACTCACCTGTGGTTATTGTAAATATTATGTGCTCATATATGAAAATGGAAAAATAAGACATGTTGAAACTGTTCCTGGAATGGGGGAAATGATGAATAAAGGAGAATGATGGAGGGAGTGAATTCAACTATGATACATTGTAAGAATTTTTATAAATGTCACAATGTATCCACAGTACAACAATAATAAAACATTAAATCTGTTTCATATCACATAGCATCAATTTTAGTGCACAGACAGATATAGAAGCTTTTCACCATCATGGAAAGTTCTATTATAAGGTAGTGTTTAAGGAGATACAGAGTAAGCAACCTCCATCTTTAACCAGAGGAATCTGCTTCCAGAACTTCTGCCAGAAAGACTACATTATGTTGTACATTTCATGGAAATATACACCATCTATCTTATGTTCCCTTATTTTTTAGTGGAATGAGTATGGATAGCATACCATTCAGAATTAGTGATGGAAAGTGACTGAGTGAATGAAAAATCAAGACAAATGACTTAAAGCTAATTACATATCTAACATTTCTAAGGAAACTAATTACTCAGTGTCTGATTTGGTATGCAATGTTGTTATGGACTTCACTCTTTAATATAGTGATAACTCCATAGTTATGTCATAATTTGAAATTTGTTTCATTATTTTGTATACCTATATTAATTTCCCCACTGTATATGGTATATTTTCATTGTTCATTTTGCATATTAGTTATCACTGTGAGAACTAATCCATCAAAGTAGCAATCAATAGAGTCTGAATAATGTTCACCTTCTGAGTATGACAAAAATAAAAATGAACTAAATGTATCATCAATATTCCTAATGGATTTTACTCACGTATCTTCAATACCCACTTTATTGTTATGACATTATTTTATTGATTTACAAGTATGTAGACTTCTTACTATTTTCCCGACTCTTTATTATTTCATAAAATTTAAATTATGCAAACTTTTCTTTCTGCTGTGTTTCTGTATCACACTAAAATGGCATGAATCTTTTATTCAATTTCTCTCCAGATTTGCCAATTTCACAGGTACTTTTATTCACTGAGTGTGTGTGAAGAACTTTCATGAATTTTGGGAACTTCTGTGCTGGTTTAGAATTCGTTTTGTTAACTAATCTTCATCTGAAATGCTTCTTGGCTTCTCTCTACTCTTCACTTTGATAGGCAGCTTTCAACAGCTGTCAGACACAGTTTTCAGTACACTGAGGAGTGCTTCATTTGCATTTGTGAGGATCAAGAGTAAGAAACTATGAATTACTTTAATATATGGAAATAGACTCAATACACAGGAGCACAATTTCAGTAAACTTCTATATATGAGCTAAGAGTGGTGGCACACACCTGTAATCCCAGCACTTGGGAGGCTGAGAAGGAAGTATTGTGAGTTCAGGCCAGCCTGGGATACATAGAAAACCTCTGACTCAAAAAACAAACAAACAAATACAATTCTATACAATATTTCTAGGTAATGGTCACTGAAAATTTAATCAATAGACTCAAAATGCTGTTCATTTCTGAGTGAAGAAAATAGTGAGAATGAATTCATTTTATATATCTGGATTTGGTAGCCTGAGACATAAAGGCTCTGTGTTTGTGTTGCCTTAACATCTGGTAAAATTTGGAGGGCTTCAAATGGCCTCACCCCAAGTAATCATTCCTATTCAGCTGCTGTGATAAGACTCCCTATTTAAATGGTCCTTATCCAGGGAACCAGGCATAGTTCCTGCTTCTCCCTAAGAAATGAGTTTCAATTCTTTGCTATCCCACACAGTTATTCAAACAAGCTAATCACATCCTTTCACTAGCAATAACGGCACACCATTCTTTTTTTTTTCCTTTTTCTTTTATTATTCATATGTGCATACAAGGCTTGGTTCATTTCTCCCCCCTGCCCCCACCCCCTCCCTTACCACCCACTCCATCCCCTCCCTTCCCCCCCCCCCCAATGCCCAGGAGAAACTATTTTGCCCTTATTTCTAATTTTGTTGTAGAGAGAGTATAAGCAATAATAGGAAGGAATAAGGGTTTTTGCTGGTTGAGATAAGGATAGCTATACAGGGAGTTGACTCACATTAATTTCCTGTGCTTGTGTGTTAATTCTTTTTGATCTAACCTTTTCTCTAGTACCTGTTCCCCCTTTCCTGTTGGCCTCAGTTGCTTTTAAGGTATCTGCTTTAGTTTCTCTGCGTTAAGGGCAACAAATGCTAGCTAGTTTTTTAGGTGTCTTACCTATCCTCACCCCTCCCTTGTGTGCTCTCACTTTTATCATGTGCTCAAAGTCCAATCCCATTGTTGTGTTTGCCCTTGATCTAATGTCCACATATGAGGGAGAACATATGATTTTTGGTCTTTTGGGCCAGGCTAACCTCACTCAGAATAATGTTCTCCAATTCAATCCATTTACCAGCAAATGATAACATTTCGTTCTTCTTCATGGCTGCATAAAATTCCATTGTGTATAGATACCACATTTTCTTAATCCATTCGTCTGTGCTGGGGCATCTTGGCTGTTTCCATAACTTGGCTATTGTGAATAGTGCCACAATAAACATGGGTGTGCAGGAGGCACACCATTCTTTTGGTACTCCCAGGGTCTTCCCACAGACCCTGATTTACTTGGTTTGGAGAAAAAACCCATGTGGGTTGCATGGCCTGTGTTGTTGCCTCCCTCTATGTTATACATTTTTGTGACTAACAAGAGATTGTCACTCTTGTCACTCAGCACTGCTCAGTGTTGTGTGTCATGTCAGGCCATCCTCATAGCCATAGGGCAGGAATGCCTCCCTTAGCAATAAGGGAAAGAATGTGATTAAAACAATTTAGTGTCTTGTTGAGTGTTATGTAAAATAATATCAGCATGGTCAGACTCAGAGGCACTGTTACCTATCCCAATAACATAGATGTGTGCCTTGTAACCTTTTTATTTCTATTTTCTTTACTACTGTATGTAATTTTACTGAAATTACATAGTAAAATAGAGTAACTATAACTTCAAATAGATTTCAACAAGCGTATTAGCAAGGTGATAAGCAGTTCTGTGCCATCCAGGGTTTACATTTTTTTTTTATTGTGTGGTGAGGAAGTAGAAAGCACACGGGGCCTGCCACAGGATGTATTCAGTATGGTTTTGAGAAAATGAATTAAGGGGCAAATAGCAAACTGACCCAGCAAGAAAGGCGGATAGGGAAAAATTCCACAAGGAACTACTAGGAACTGAGAAGAACTCAGACACAATTGAGAGTGGCATTCGAAAACTGGCAGCAAAGAAACTACTCAGGAATAGTTTGAGAGATTAGTGTGTCCATGCATATGATAATGGAGCTTCAGCTTATGCCTAGCAATAACTAGACTTGAGCTAAAGAGCTTATTGATAAATATGAGAAACAATGTGATTTCACTAATAATCTGGTAGGGACAGAATAACACACTATCAAGATTACACTCCATTTCCATCATATTCATTTAGTTTCAAATTTCAGATAATTCTAAGTATTGTAAACAATATAAGGAAAGGAGAACTCTTGTCTCTGAGCTATGGTGGTCAAGAATAATACAAAGTATCTTGAGAAAAGAGAGGAAGCTTTGTAGAGTACAAAGAGAAGCCTGCCATGTTTCCCTTTCTTTTCTGTCTTTTATATATTATTATTATTACTATTATACTAGGGGTACATTGTGACATTTACAAAAGTTCTTACAACATATCACAGTTGAATTCACCCCCTCCATCATCCTCCTTTATCCATCTTCCCCCCATTCCTGGAATACTTCCAACAGATCTCATTTGTCTTGATGAATAATGTCTATAAGAAAGTCATTTGTGTGTATATAAATGACAAAAATGATATCTGTTGAATTTATTCTAGGAATGGGGGTAGGAGAGATGAAGGAGAATGGTGGAGAGTATGAATTCAAGTATGATGTATATTGTAAGAACTTTTGTAAATGCAGTAATGTACCCTCACCCAGCACAACAAAAATAAAAGAAAATCATTTGTGTTCAGTAAGTGATATAGATTTTATTACCTGGATTAATTACATTTACACTCACAAATGGATAATTGACCTAAAATCATTTGGCAAAAAAATCCTTACATGGAAGTTATTCCTAGTCACATAAAAAGTAAAATACAAAAATTACTGGAAATGATAATTGACCTATTTAATCAGCCCTGATAAAGTTTCAGCCAGAAAATAATTATTGATTATATTTAATATGAATTTTTCCCTGTGCTCTTTATTGCTAGACCAGAACCAAAATGTGTATTTTGACTTATTCCTATTGTAAACTATGAAAATATCAAAAATAAATGATTTTAGTAAAATTTTGATCCTTGTTTCATAATTTCTCATTTGATATTCATGTTAAAATTATCATGTACACAGAAGAGAAATGTTTGCATACATTGGCTAAAGAGTCATTGAAATAATGAATTTTATTCCATAGCCTCAACAGAAAATCATCTGGAGAAAAAACTGAGCTCAGTGGACATAGTTGGAGAAAAAATTGAAAAATCCATTAATTGGAGAATTCTTTGATGAAAGTTTGTAAGGTCCACCTTTTGGTAAGATAGAGGGGGAGCAGGAGTACAAAAAGGCTTAGAATATGGAATTTCTCATATTTGTAAGTAAATTATTTCTTTTTAAAATTTCTACTCTACTACTAACCTCCAGGAGATAAAACCAATAAATTATGACATAGTGTTTTCATTATACATGACCACGAGAGGTACAAGTCTATAAGTTCACATCACTTGTTTTCCTGAAGCATAGAACTAGCCTTAAGAACTATCGAAAGAATATGACCCAGAAGTAATGACCTCATCTGAAAACAAAATCCAAGGAAGAAGCCTGAAAACACTGAGAAGGCAGAAAAAGAAGGAGAGTAATGGAAACTTTAAGGAGAGGAGAGGAGGGTAGGGTAGGAGAGGGAAGGGAAGGGGAGAGTAAGAGGGAGGAGACCAGGAGGGGATAGAAAGCAGAGAGGGGAAGATGGGGGAAGGGGAAGAAGAGAGGAAGGGAGAGGGGAAAAGAGAAGATCAGGAGAAAGGGAGGGGAGGGGAAGACAAGGGAAAAGACTGAAGGAGAAAAGAGGAGAGGAAGAACTAGCAATTATCAATTGTTGACAATCTTTTATACCAGGAATGGGTATAATACTTCATATGGATATACAGAAATCCCAGTTTGAAGCTTGCTGGAATGGATGGCTAACTAAAACTACATTTTCTATAGGACTTAAAATAATTATTGATTTATTTGGTGGTAGTGGGGTTTTAACTCAGGGCTTCTTGTACATGCAAGGCTGGTTCTTTACCACTTAAGCCGTGCCCCCATCCCTGGCATTTTCCCTTTCCATACCTGACATATATGAGATTGTACTATAAAATGAAGATGAAAGAAAACAGTCAAAAATAAAGAATCATACAGGTGGAATAAATGATGTAACAAAGCACAGAAAATTGTAGTCTTCAGTAGTGTGGAACACTAAGTCCCTATTTCTACATTGTTGTTTTGACTCTGTCTGATTTAAATATTGAAAACAGAACAAACCAAAAAGTTGATAATAACAAAAAAAACAAAAAGGTTTCTTTTTTTATTAGCATATAATAGTTGTATGGGGGAATGTATTGTGATATTTACAGATGGGCTTACAATATATCTTATAAAGATTCATCTCTTTCTTTTGTTCTTCCTTCTCCCAACTTACTCCCTTTCTTAAAATAATTTCAATTGGTTTCCTTCTATTTTCATATATGAATACAGAATACATCCACCATATTCACCCTCATTCACCCTTTGTTTATTTTTTCCCCACCAACCTGTACCTATCCATGGAAAAAGACCTGCCTTACATTCTTGTCCTTCATTTTTTTAACGTGTATATTGATAATCCAAGGGGGAGATTCACTTTGGCACTTTAGACCTGTATTTATTGTACGTAATCAAATTATCTCCCATTACTCTAAAAGATTCTTTTAAGGGAGAGACATAATACATTTTTGGCACCAGGTTTTGATCCTAAGGAATCCTAACCTTGTCTTATTTCCATGATTTTCCACTTGTACCCGCCAAGTTGTGCAGTTTGGGAAAAGTCAGGCGGTTGGTGTAACAGTGTTTCTTTCAACACACCCTTGTGTCACTTTCGTGAAGTCTACGCCTTTTCAGTGGTCTATAAAATATATGCATAAAGACTATGCTCTGGGTAATCGTTAAACTAGGCTCTTCCCTTTAGTAAAAAGCAAAAAGCAGATAACATTTTTACCGTGTTTTCTTATCATGCATTTAATTTTGAGATAATTGTAGATTATCAGACAAGTCCTTTGCTAGGTTTTCTTCAACAGTAGTGTCCTCGTTGACTGCATTCCAGTGTCACACCCAGGACAAGGGCAGTGGTTGAGTCAGGATGAGAACACTTGCACAGTCTAAGGATGTCTCCAGGTGCCGTTTCAGAGCACGCTGACGTCCTCTTCTGCCCCACCATCTCCTCAGCTGTGGCAATCACTAATCTGCTTATTTCCACAGCCTATCATTTCAAACACATAACATAAATGGGAACATATAAGTCATTCCCTGTGGAGACTGATGTTTTTTCAGTTGCAATATACTTTTGCAAGAGATTCAGCTAGATTTCTGGGTATATCTGGGGTATTTTACTTTGTACTGTCGATTAGTGACCAGTAAAATTGGTACACCACTCTATAGACTCTTTACCAATTGAAGAATATCTTCTAGTTTTCAACTCTTACAAATAAGTCGTAAACATCTGTGTCCAGAGCTTTTCACTGAGCATAGGGTTTCCTTTGGAGGAGATAAATGTCTATAATATAAATGTGATGTGAAATGATATAATACGCAATGTCTATGAATGATACTTAGATTATATGGTACTTGCACAGCTAATTTATACTTGAAGTTTACAAACTACTTAACAGAATTGTGACCTAATTTTTTTGCATCCTCATAATCATGATAGAATTTTCATACCCTCTTTTTTTTTCAAAATTGCTACAGTCATTTGAGCCTTTTTCTTTCATATTAACAAGAATGTTGGTTGTTTTTCAAATGTTGCTATGATCTTAGTAAAAATAGCATTAAAATTCTTTATTATTAGAATATTTACTTCTTTGCTATACTGAATCTTTTAACCTACACACTTTTCATTTATTGTGTTTTTTAAATATTCTTATCAGTATATACTTCACAATATATGAGAAATGTATGCACTATGTACAGTTTGCAGAAGCAGTTTATTTTTGAGTGACTCTAAGTTATATATTTTTAAGTTTGGTATCCCTGTGGTGGTCACTACAAAGTATATTGAGTACCAATAGGTTCTTTTGTATATTTATTCCATATCTTAAGAACTTGCTAAGCTCTCGTTAGTTCTAAGAGTTTTTTAAAATAAAATGCTGTCTACAGAGACCACCAAGCCATCTTTAAGTTTTATTCCTGAATGATTTTCACGTCCTTCCTACTTTATTGTACAGGATACAAATTCCTGTACTATGCTGAACCAGAGTGTCAAGAAAGGACATTCAGCCTCTGTTCCAGATAAAAGAATGTTTCAGTGTTTCAATGTTTCATTATTAAGTCTAATGTTAGCAACAGGAATTCCATACCTTCTGCATCAATTTGAAGGAATTCTCTTCTACTCCCATTGCTCTGTTTTATGATGAAGTTATTTGAACTTCGTGATCTTCCTTTTATTCCATAGTTATGATAAGTTATATTGATTGTTTTTAAATACAGAAACAACTCTGTGACTTTGGAATAAAGCCTCTTAGTCATCGTGTATTCTTCTTATACCTTTTTGAATTTTTTATTCCAATATTTTACTAAGGATATTTAGCATCTACACCTAAATGATAGTGATTTGTAGGTTTTATTTAAAAATCTTGCGCTACTTTTCATTTGGTATCAGAGTAACGCTAATCTCATAAATTGAGAAAGATTCACCCTTCTTTTTCTGGAACACATCATGGAATCTTAGTTCTAGTCCTTGTTTAAAATGTCTTCCAGTGAAACCACTGAGCTGTAAAGATTACTTAGATAGTAAGGGATTTGATTTGCTTTTAATTACAAATTCAATTTGCTTAATAGTTGTAGGACTCTTTCAATTATGTAATTTATACTAGGAGACAAATGGTGGTTTGTCTTTATTTAGAAATCCATTTCATTTGACTAGTGAATTTATGTGTATAGTTTTCATGACATTTTCTTATTCTTTTGTTAACTCCCAAGTCTATAGCAATATCCCTTTTCTCTTTCCTGATATTGGTAGTTTTATTTTCTCTTCCTGGTAGAGTTTTGTCAAACGTATAAATTTTTTCAAAGAAAAACTCTTTTTTCTCTTACATTTTTATTTTTATTAATTTCTGCTCTTCTTTTTATTATTTTCTTCCTTTTCCTTGCTCTGAGTTTATGTTACCCTTCCTTTTCTATGTTATTGAAATTAAATCTTTTGATTGCATTTCAAATGTTTGATACCTCATATTTTCATTTTCTACAGTTACATGTACTTCTTATTTCCCTGAAGGCTGTGTTTTTGACCCATGGATTACTTTGCAGAGTTGCTTAGTTTTAAGTGGTGTGGATTTCCCTTTGTTTTCTGATTTGATTCTACTGTGCTTAGAGAACACACTAGTCTGATTTCAATCATTTAATTTGTTGTGGTTTGTTTCATGGCCTGGGGTGTGCCTTCTCTTGGTATATCCTCCACGGGCAGTGGGCAGGAATGTCTAGTATGGTGCAATGTTAAATGAATGTTGGCTAGAACCTCTTGGTTGCTCATCAGTTCCTTTCTAATCTTGTACATCTTCTGTGTTCTGATTCTATCCATTGCACAGAGAGGGATATTAAAGTTTTCAGATATATTTTTGAATTGTTTTGCTTTTTTTTTTCCGTTTTTCCTTCACAAATTGCTCTGTTGTTGTATCATAGCATTTGCAATTGCCGAATGTTCTCTGTAAGGTGGCCTATTATAATTGCATAATACTTTCTCTGTCGGTGGCAGTTTTCTTTGTTCTAAATCTTCCTCATCAGATGTTAGCATGGCCAGTCCTGGTTTTATTTGGTTAATGTTTGCAAGATAAATATTTTTCATTCTTTTATTTATAACCTATATGTATTATTATAGTTGATTTTGTTTGTTTCTCGTAGAGTGCATGTAGTTGGAGCATGTTTTTAGTCCGCTGCAAATCTGTCTTTAATTACTACTGCAAATCTATCTTTAATTACTACTGTGAATCTGTCTTTTTAATTAGTAATTTATACTTTTACATGGGTTACAGTTTTGGGTACCTGAGGGTTAAGTATGCTGTTTGAGCTTTGGATTTCAGTTTGTTTTCTGTGTTCTTTCTTTCTCCATGTTCTGTTTTTTGCCTTCCTATAGAAAGTTTAGAAGCTTTGCCTCCTTACACCCCTTCCCCTTTCTGGATACAATTGCCCTAAATTCTTCTATGTACATTTAGTACTATGTTGCTATTAAATTTTTTGCTTCCACCATCAATCACTTGAGATGATTAAATATTTGGTATTTATCCACAGTATTTAGCCTTAACTTTTGTTCATTGTTGATGTTCTGTTTCTTTCTTTTTGAGCCATTCTTTTAGGAAAGACATTTTTTTTTTCATCTTAGAATATTTTAATTTCTCTTTTATTCCTGAATGTCATTTTTACTGAATGTAGGATTCTGGATCAACAGTTCTTTCCTTTAACATGTTTTGACATTTCATTTTGGTATCCAGGGTTTCTGATGAGAAAAATTCTGTCATTCTCTTGTCTTCCCCTAAAGTTTTAGAGACATCTCTCTTCTCATGCTTTCAAGATTTTTCTTTACTTTCAGTACTCAGACATGTCTTGAATTGGATGTCTGCATTTATTCTGTTTGGGCTCCACTTAACTTATTTAATCTTTAGCTTGGTATCTTTTCAATAGTTTTAGTCATATATCTTTGTGCTCTTTCTGGCTTTTTTCCTTATCCTTTTGAGAGTATGATGATGCAAATACATTTACTTTATTATAATTCTACAGATTTTAATACCATTATTATTTTTATGTTTATTTTCTCTTGCTGTTCAGACTGATTAATTTCTGTTGTTTTATCTGCAAATTTATCAATTCTTACTTTTGTTTTTATGATTCTGTAATTGAGCATATGAATTTTTTTTTAATATTGTATTTGTCAGCTCTTAAATTTGTATTTTCTTCTATGTCATTACTAGCATTTTCTTTTCCACATCTGAGATTTGCTGTTTTAATTTATTGAAAACTAATTTGTAATTCTCAACACAGAATTTTTTATAATGGCTACTTTAAAATCTTCATAAGATAATTCTAGGATACCTGCCTTCTTAGAATTGGTTTCTATTGATTGTCTTATTTCATTCCATTTGAAATTTTACTGGTTGTCATATGAAGAATGAATTTTGATAGATTTTAGGACATTGGGGATTTTATAAGACTGTAGATCTTATTTAAACCTTCTTCTTCAGGTGGATTCCTATGAATTGCTACTGTAGTAGAAGTCTGATGCCCACTTATTCTCTACTGACACCCAGGGAGAGATTCCCAATCTTCATTGCTGTTGGGTAAGGGTGAGGCTTCTAGCTCCTCCACTAGACCTCCAGTGAAACCTGTCCAACTGAAAAGGTTAAGAAATACCTTCTCATTGCTCACAGTGGCTTCTAGTGACACCACAGGAGAGTGGTTTAGTAACCTATTAATTTCTGACCTATATTGTCCTTTTTATTCACTAAGATAGATCTGATATCACCCTAGTGAAGGAGGCAGGTGTCTTATTTTGACAGTACAGAGGTGGGAGTCTGTGTTTTCTACCTGATCTCCATATCACCACAAGGTGTGGCCTCATTAATATCTGGTGTGGATGAAAGCCCAGATCCCTGCTCTGTCCTCTCTGACACCACCCCAGTGGGAAGATGGGGTGCTTTCTACAGCTTATCAAACAGAGACATCAAGGGGGCACCATTCAGCCTTTGCCAATGAGAGCATGAATTAAACAATACCTCTTTGAGTTCTTATGGAATAGCTAAGTTTTTCTCTAGACATTTTTTGTCTCCCTGTTTGTTTTGGTATTGCTAGACAGACTGTTTCATGATCCACTTAAGCAAGATACTATTAAAATCAGTGGTTAAACAAAAAGACATCAATGTACAGCACTATATATATGTATATATATATATATGTACATATAAATATGCAGTAGTCAAATATGGGATTTGAAAACAAATATTCAATAACAGAAGATCCTCAAATTTTAATGCTGAATAAAAAACTAACTCAAAAGCTAAATGCTAATATATGTACCCCTTCTTTATATAGTCCTGCTATTTTTTGCGCAATTTTTTTCTCACTTTTATGTGGACAATTATCTTTGAAACCATATATTAGAAAAGAGTTGAATTTCAAATGTGTCTGAAGAGATGCAGCATATCCATATTGCATTATCCCGATTTGTGATGAACTGTAATAAAATTTTAAGTTATGCATATTTGGAACTGAGCAACACTCCTGGTGAAATGGTGTGCAAGGTTCCCAGCCCAACATCTAGAAGCCTTTGGGGCTCTCTCTGGCAACCCTGTCTTCTCAGTGGAGCAAGGTCATATGATAAAAGCCGACCAGTAAAGTCTTTTCCTGAGGTATTAAACTTTGAATACATTAAAGAAAAACTGAAGGACAATCTGAGAAAATGTTGTGACAGTGCTGGCATACTAATAATTGAAATTTTTTTATTCCTTTTTGATCCCTTCCCCATCTCTAATTAGAACTATTAATCTGTGTTGTCCAAGATAGCTTTAAAATATTCTCCTTTTATTCATTCCCACTCATACATAGCTACAGTTATTTATTACAAACAAATCCTAACTGATATTTTCAAGAGCTTAAATGAAATTACAAGTTTTAGAAGAATATTTAAATATTCCAAACAGACTCCATTTCATGATGAGTGATGTTAGTAGCAATTTAAGAAGAAATATTGTATTTATTTTTCTGTCATCAACAAAATGTAGAATTTTATATTATTTTACTGTAAATAAAGTAATTTTAAGAGTATGTAATGCAGAGGCAGTGCAGTAAGAATTAGAAAATTGAAGTAAGTAAAGGGAGAGCTGTCTAAGTAGGAAGTACTATTTCCTAACATGAGTTTACCAGAAAACTGTTAGTGAAAGAGCAAGCTTGACAGCTACACACCATGCCTACCACGTTGCTGCTGGAGATCATCCCAAATTTCTCAGTTCAAGGCATAATGATTGTTTTAACAAAAGTAAAAGAAAAATCACACCTCCAAATTTCATTAACTTCTTGTTCTTCCCTCCCCATTCCTCTTTCCCTCTAATGATATAATAGTTAAATTCATTTTAATATAATTATATTAGGATCCCTAATGTTGGTTCTCCAAGGATTTTTGTCTTTAAACCATGACCTTTCAGCTTTACAACATGTGAGTTTAATTGAAGAATAATTGAAGACACCATACCATGTCCATAGCCCAAGTTAATCTGGGTTAGTTTGTGTGAAAAAAACCCCAAAAAACAAAACCTCTGAGATTGAGCATTCAGGGAATCTCAAGTACCTCCACAGTATTTAACTGAAGGAAATGCATATTGAAAGTGATTTCTTACTGAAGTCAGAACCATTTCTAGAGAGGATTTAAAGATGCTTTAATACATATTTTACCTGACTTTAACCACTAACTAAATGAGCCAGTTACAAATAAGCTACCAGTGATATTATACATTAACATAGAGTGAAATCTTAAGTACAGATTCAAATATGCAGAAAATTAGTCATCTCTTGTTGTGTACTGTAGATCAGTCTTAGGACCCCCATGGATAACAAAGGCCATGGCTGTGCAAGTCTTTTATGTCAAAGGAAATAGTATTTGCCTATATCCTACATACCTTCACTTGTACATCTTAAATCATTTGTAGGTTGTTTACCTAACACAATGCAGGTTCCATGTTAATAGTCTTTATATTGCCTTGTTTGGGAAATACTGACAAGACAACATTCTTTATGTGTTAAATAAACACACACTAATGTTTTTATCCATGGTTGATGGATATGTGGCTATGACGCCTGTAGTTAGACAAATGACAATGGATAACTTTGTATCCATGTCAGTGAATCCAGAAAAAGCTTTAAAATCATTTGTACTGAAAGCAAAACTAGTATGCTACTAAAATTGAAGCTTCTTTTGAAGTAAATTGATCATCAAAGTATCAGAGGTAGACAAATTGAAAATTTGTAAATGTGGATTATACAAATATACATATAATTTGTATGTCAGTGATCCCTTTTCTAAACTTGACTTGAATGTAAAGAATTTAGATTGTTTTATGAATTTCAATGAGTTTTAAAATATTTGAATATTATAACAGAGACAATTTTTTTAAATTGCCTCTTTAGGAAATTTTTTTTGTGTAATACTAATTTAATGTTAACTGTATTCATACAGTAGAAACTGCTGCCTGAATAGGCAAGGATGTTCTTCAGTACTCTCTGTTTAAATACTATACTACTTCCATAGGAATTGTACCTTCTACAAACTCATTTGTCTTTTAGACAGAAATAGTTTCATTAAGGAAATTGGTTAATTAGAATTGAATTACTTAATGTTGTTAAATTTTATTAAAAGAAATCTCTTTAGTCCATATGGAACATTTAATAGTATTCCATATTTTACATATGTGATCTCAAGGCTAACAAAACCAAATATTGACAGGCAATTCTAATAAATTCTAGCAAAAATCGTGTCTAATAAAACATTCTGATGATGGTTATTATCCTGTAAATCTTTATTTATATGAACTCTAATGAAAACTTAAAAAAAGTATTGAAATGTGCAATATTCCCACTCTCAAGATTGTTCTAAATCACATGGGAAATTATTCCAAAATGCATCTTTTCCATTGAAATAATCACTGCATCTAATCTCTTTTCTGAGAGATGCCTTTTTTCACTATTATATGAACATAATTTTAACCCTAAATTTTCCTAGAGAATTATGAAAAGCATAGTGCTAATTCTGCATGTTTCTTTATAATTCATTGACTAAGTTAGAACTTTCTGCAAATAGCTAATATATTTTTTCAGTATCATGGTATTTTAGAGACGTGTACACAGAAGAAGAATGTTTAGCATGAAAACATTTTTAAAGTAACTTCAACTCTGCTTTCTCATTTACAAAGTTAGTACTGTGAGGAATCATACATATATGATGAGATTATCCAGAATAAGATATTAAATGTTTACAAGTGTACTTTATAAAATATAGATCATGTATATGAGTAAAGGTTACTACACACATATATACCCTTAGACAGTACTTGTATACAATATCTTTGTGTATATTTGTATTGAAGGTGTATGTGTGTATGTACATATATTCACTGACATTACAAAAGTACTAAAGGCATAGATACAATTCCCTTGCTTTTGCACACAAACAGTGAAAATACAAGGTCCTGGTTTGGATTCCTAGCATCACAAAGAAAAAAAAGTGGTCGTTATAGTGCGAAAAAGACCGAGGAGGATGTGTGTAGAACAAAACCAAATGCACTCCTTTTGTGTATTTCTTCTCAGTGCAGGGATCAACTTCAGAGCTTTGCACATCCAAAGCAAACACTGTACCACTGAGCTATGAGCTGCATTCCCAGCACAGTAAATAGTCTCTGTAACTTCATTTTAACTTTAGGCTAAATTAAAGTCCATGAAGTATAACTGCTAGCAAGTTCTCAGAATTTTGTTTATTGCTTTTTTTTTTAATGTGGCCAAAATTCCAAAGCTGTTTATTAAGAGATCACAGCTCTGTCAGGAGAAAGCCATGTGAAATCCTGAGATCAATTAGCAGTCATGTTGCAAGTAAAAGATGGCTGAATGTCCTTTGTGGTAAATGGAGAATTGTCACTTTGATATAAGCTGTTCTCACAGTTTCTGCCCAACTGTACACTTTTTCAAGGATTTCCCCAGAAGAATAAGGGAATTATAATCACAGCTATTTATCATGGAGGAAACAAAAGTAGCCATGGTTAGCCATCGGGTGGCCACAAAACAGGGTGCACTTCCTAAAGGTAAGAGTTGGATGGAGAAGAAGGATACACAAGGATGAGATGGACAAAAACATGTACCAACAGAAGTAAAGAATGACACAGCTGTGCTCTGGAGACCCAATCACTCTTGAAATCCATCCTTACTACCTCAGCATTAGCACAATTACATAACATAAACTTGGAGAACCCAAACTTCTGTCGTAATTATCAAAAGAACAAGTGTTTTATTTGATTTTACATTTTCAATATTCACACTCCAGAGCTAGAAATATTTTCGTTTTCATTGTCACAGTTCTTGTGACTATGAAAAAAGTTTACATACCTAGTAGGTGGATTAATCACCTCCTCAAAAATAAATATTTTTTAGTTTCCAAAACATGACTTTCATCTTAGAAAAGATTTGTGAACAGTGTGTGAACAGTGCACCAAAATGTTGAAGTCTGAGCAGTAACTCTCCAAAGGCTTTTTGTATTTTGTTTTAGGGCACTTTTGGAAATAATCTGAGAAGTAATAAATTACTTTTTTTCACAGAAAAACTTGGGTGTTTGGTGAAAACGAACCATTTTCTCATGTCTTTATATTGATTTCAAAAAGGAGTACATGGATAGAGGACAGACATTTGGGGATTTTATTTGTTTTGTGATGTCTCTAGGGCCAATGCTGATAATGTCCACATGTAATTAATATACACTTTTTCACTGATTTGAATAGTGATAAAGTGCTTAACTTATTTAGAAACTGGACAAAATCAAATTGTATAAACTAGCTAGTAAAGAATTACTGTCACAATCCTTGCTGTATTATCGTCACATTTATGAAACTTAATTTTGCTGGCAACCCATTCATGGAGTTTCTTTAATAGTGATCACGTGCACTTCTGAGACATACATATTTTTCCTTAAAAAAAAGATAAACAAGCAGATGTTTACTTAACCCAGGTAAAAGCAGCTTGCTTTAATTTTCCATAAAATTTTGGTTTTGGAGCTACTGATAGATTTAAAATGAAACTAGCATTAAATTGTCATTTGCCAGGCCCTTTCCCACTTTCCAAAGTGTCCTTGCACTCTTACATTTGAGGAGAATGAGTGGAGTTGTTTCTTTCTGCTTTTCTCCTTTCTTCAATTCTTGTTGGATCCACAGTAGAAACTTTTCACTTACATTTGTTTCTCCTTTATCCTAGCACCCCTTTTTGGAATACCTTGAGCCCGCAATTTCTGCACTGCGTGACAGTTTAGAAAATCACCTACTTTCTACAGTGATGCTTCAGCCTCAGTCAGTGCTGAACTCAAGGATGGGATGATTTTAACAAAGGTATGGTTCTCATGAGTATACCCTCACTTCATATCAATTTGACCACTCGAACCTAAGATGGGTTAACACACTCACACGCACACGCACAAATAAACTCAAATATATATATATATATATTTTTAAATTCATTAATAGCATCAAGAATGCATATTAAGAAGACAAACTTAATTTCACAGTAAGTAGAAAGAAAGAAGTAGTATAGTCAGGAATGTTGAATATAGGACTCTCATTTACTCATTTACTTCCTACAGAAGTATATATTTACCTAGCTACATTGTAGAAAGATGGGAATTATATACACACGACTACTCTATGATTTGACTGCACTCTTAGAGATTAACACTAAAGAAATTCTTGATCTGTGCCTTGACAATAATGCTCAAAATTATGCATGGTGTCAATTAATCTGAAATGAAACCAATAGGTTGGCTAGAATAAAAGGCATTTATTCAAGTCATTTGAGGAATGGAGTGCCAGGAGATACCAGGTCCAGTAGCAGCTGGAATGTGTTTGAAGAAATTGGGAAAAGGGTAGATATACAAAGTTAAAACCTGTAATTCTGCAAGTTTTTTGCATCAGTTTTGATTTGAAAAGGCACATGGTCATTGTGGCTTGCCCAATTCAAAATAGTCAGCTGAAGACATGTATGGGACCTGCTTCCTCAGTAATTCCCAGTTTCATTTTATTGGTGCTGAATCAAAGTGAAGCCAATTTGTGACCTCAATTCACAAAAGCAGTCTTCAAAAACAAAATCATGGGAAAGCAGTGAGGATATGGAAAACACTCCAGTTATTTTAAGAGAGAGAATAAAACATGGAGGATCATTAACTATATATGAGTTTGTGAATCAGATATAAGGAAAGTTCAGAAAGCGAACAGAAAATTTTCACAAAGGTAGAAACCACAGGAAGCAGAAGTTTCCTTCTGAAAGGACTAAAGGAAAAGGAATGGAAGAGAGTGAACTATTAAAATTCAGAAGTTTATGGAGGAACCCTGCATTCCTGATGTATAGCTGAGATCTCTGAAGAAGAAATGACAAGTTCAGATCTTGACCTCTGAATAATAGCAAGGGTTACACTGTGCTGGTAGTTGTGCGGAAACATAATAAAGTGAGTTTTCACTGTTTTGATAAAACTACAAAGTAGACTCAAAGATTGCTATGAGAAGGAATTTCTATGTTTGATATGAAGATGTTCGCTAGGGTACTTTTCAAAGGAATGTTACAGGAAAACAAGAAACAAATAGGAGAAAGAAAATACATCCCATCCATATCATTGTACTTTCCCTATAACACCCCATATCAACAGAATCTATCCAAAGTCAGGTGGAGAATTAAAATAATTGTGGTTTCAGCATCCCTGTCCCACAATCCCAAGGCAAAGAATAGAATTACAGGTTTGGAGATAAGAATCAATATTCTGATAATTGCTCAAACTGGGAAAAAATCTAAATGTCCATTATTGTGTAAAAGATACAATATTATTGAATAATAATGAAGTGATATACTATGCTTTTGAATCAATTATCTATTCTACAAGACTTTTCTCAGTGAACTTTGGGAAAATCACTTATTTCTCACTGGTCAGCTAAGGAATTCTTTACCTGGGGTGGGCCAGGAGCAGAATGACCAAAGTAGGCTTAGCCAGGGGGTTGTCTTTCAAGCTTGCAGTCTACCTGTCTCAGTGTCCACAATTCTCATTCTGGAGAGCAGACTTCAGTATCACCAGCAATATTACAAATGGCAGAAATATTTGAGCATAAACAAAAACAAGTCCTTTTAAGAATTCGGCTTGAAACTGGCACTTCTGTCCATACCTAACTCACTGAAATAAATCATATAATTAAGTCCAAAGTCAAGGGGCCAGGAAGGACACACATCCAACTTCCTCATCTTACGGTAATGTTGAATCTGTGAGTGACAAACGCAGCTAACGATTCAGTTCACTGGAGTCTTTCCTCTTGGCCACAAATGCTTATATGGCTCTCAAATGCAAATGCACTCATCCTCATTTTAGAATCCTAAAACAAATGCCTCATTTAATCCTGACATTAAGATCTCACTTATCTTCATTAGACCCTCTGGTCTGATTGAAATTGCTTATGATCCTAAGACCTGTGATCTAAAAAGCTGTCTGCTCTGCACATAACCAACATTCAAACATCAAATGTGTTGGTCAGCTTTCTCACTGCAACTAATACTGAGAAAGGTTTAGTTCAGTTCACAGTTTAGGGTATCAATCCATAACTGATTGGCCTTGCTACTTTTGGGCCTGTGACAAGGTAGCACCTCATGGCAAAGAGCTTGTAGTGAGGCAAAAACACTTACCTTGTGGCTGGAAAGTGAATAAGAAGAAAAAGGAGCTGGGGTCCATCTGTCCCCTCCAAGGAAATTCCCCAAATAACTTGAAGGCTTTTCATGATGCTTTTCTTTTTAAAGGTTCTACTACCTTCCAACCCTAACAAAACTTTTGATCTAATGGCTTTTGAGCAATACTTAAGATCCAAACTGTAGAAAATAATAGCAGGGACAAATAATCTCAATAAACACTCCAAATTCCCAAAGGAAGAATGGTGAGATGAGACGTGGCAATCTTTGTTGTGTAGGAATTCCGAATTGTAACTTGGCAAATGTTGCTAAATGCCCTTTCAATGCAGTAGGAAAAGTGAGCCTCTACAGCTCAGTTCTACTGTCTTAGGATGACTTCCCTGATCATTTTTCTCCTGAGCTTGCTCTCTGGAAGGTTTGTGGTTTTTTCTGAAGGAAACAAGAAAATATATACTAACCATGCAGCCAGTTCCCTGCTTGTAGAGATTTGAAGACTCTGGTGTCTTATATCAGAATCTCACTTCCTCTTAATGCAGACTATCAATACTTTTGTCAATATGACTCTCTCTGACAAACTCATGACTTTCTAAATATTTGATTCTAATCAACTTAGGGTAGCAAAAATCACATGCACTTAAGACCTTTCTCTGTCTTTCCCTCTCTCAATTAGAAATACTTTGAATATGCCATGCTTCTGAGGGACTACTCTAATAATCCCTCCAGAAGACCATTTGTCCAGCTGAAGTGATAACAATACTCAACATAATTCATTCACAGCTCTTAACAAAAGTGGTGATGACTGTGGTTCTTTGATTTCAGGTTTATTGCCCATGGTCATCACTTGATTTCTGCTTACCAGTTCGTCTAATCTTGAAAGATGATGTTATTTTCAAACCATCATAGTGTGTTCTCTCTAGATTCTTATGTTTCATTTTAAATAAATAAGCCAGCTCTTTCCATCATTACATGACTTGCCTTGGCAAATATAACTAAAAATAGTCACTGTAAACATGAAACATTCTTCTTAAACATTCCATCTTATTTTACTAGATTTTAGGTGCATTCTTCGGTTTTAACCAGTAGTTTTACCAAGTGTTTCACCATTACCTAATACACATTACCATTTAACCAACCACCAAATCAAATTCTACAAAGTCCATGCCACATATCTAAGATTCTGTCAAATTTAAGGCCATTAGATCCATGGTCACACCCAAATTTATGGGATAAGTGAGTATACATTTCCTCAGCAAGCTTGGGGACACAGAAAACGGTGAAGAATTGGGGCCAATCATGAAATACAATACAGATGGAAACATGCAACCCATATCTATCTTCACTGACAGAGTTCATTACAACATTAAAATAGCAAGCAAAAGAAGCAATTCAGAGAATACTCCCCACTTATACTTATTGAAAATTATTACATGAAAAAATTGATTAATGTATTTTTTGAGAAAATATTCATAGATAATTTATGAAAAAATATCAAGGAAATGATCATTAAATTCAGGATATTTTTAACTGTATGGGTAGTATAAGTGGAGGAGATAAAGAAAGCAAGCACAGAGGACCCTATGACATGGTGGTGTTGAGGCGGGACTTATGAGGGGTTAGTTTTTAGTTTTCTTTTTTTGTTGTTTCTCTAAATTGTATAAATGGGTTTTCTGGTGCGGTGTGTTTACTATATACACATTCAAAGAAGTAAGTTTTAATCCACTTAGCTTTAAGAAATCATAAATCGAGGCAATATATAAATTATATATTATTATATAACTTATAAATCTAGGTACTTCATTATGTTTCTTCCTGCAGCAGAGAACCATGAACAGTGATAACGGGGACATACGGAGAGTAAATCCATCAGGATGGACTGGCTGGCTTGCTCTTTCATTTCCATGCCCATCAACACAGTCTAAGCTGATCTTTCTTCCTGTTATACAAGTACTAAATACATTTATTACTATTGTGTAATTAAGTGATATTAACATGGAATTAGGAGGAAAACTGATGATCAGGCAAGCTAGGGAAGGAAAAAGAGAAAGATAAACATGCTTGTAAAACATCATAAAACTACATATTCACAAACTTCATTCCCTCTTCTCTTGACATATTACTGAAAGGTAAGTAGGGATTTAACAATACTTTGAGAAAATTGCAAGAGAAATTTAGGAGACTGTCTTCAAAATAAAAGTACTTTCCCCTGATGTTTCGTAATTAATAGAAAAAGTCAAGCGCATTAAAACCAATATGCACTGCTCAGGCTCATCATAATCCATATGAATTCAAAACATGTTGTTCTTAAATTTTCAAATACATAACTAATTGATTTGGATCATAGGCATTTGAGAGTAAACACTTAGATTTTTAATAATTGATTGCAATTATTAAAAGAACTCTTTTATATATTTTAAATATTATATTATTATATACAGACATTTCATGTGCTCTCCTTCCTAAATATATGTGATCCATAGCTCTAATAAATTTCAACCATGAAATTAAGTTCTAACTCCATGCAAAATGACAGAAAACAATTACCTTTTGTAAAAGGCAATTAAATTCCACAATATCAAGAGGATGCCTTTTGCCTTGTAAAGCACCAGCAATAGCTCATCAAAACAATGGTTGCCAGTTTCTAGGATGCATATTTGATTAACAGTGCCTTAGCACTGATATTATGCCTGTATACTTAGGACACAAAGGTTTAATAATTAATGCATTATTCCAAATGACTATTAAGATAATAGTCATTTTATTCTCAAGAGCCTTGCAAAATAAACCTGTTGTCTCTAGGCTTCTAGTTAACCCCTGCTTATTGGATGTATCTTGCAATCAGCTAAAGAGTCAGTAAATGGTTTCTAATCAGCCCTTTGGTGACTTATCCTATTAAATTAATTTGCATCTTTACTCACTCATCTTTGAAGTCCTGTTGAATCAAATGGCCTAATTAAAAAAAAATCATGAGGGATTTCAATGTTCGAATCACAAGGGTTTTTCCTCATTAATTTAAAAGGAAGCTTGAAAAACAAATTTAAATTAATTTCACAAGAAACTCTTTCTTTGATTCTATTATTAGAAGTAAAGATGCTTTTTAAAATCAAAATTTTCATAAGTAAAGGACAGAACTTGAAGAGTGGGATCATAGTGAGTAAAATTTTTTTAATCAATTTATTTTCTCAGAGATTTGTATTTCAGAAAGAAAATTATTGAGGTAATCATGGCAAAGAGATACAGTAAGCACCATACAAGAAAGCAAAGAGAGAGGCGGAGATGGCAAGCTCATCTGGCTTCTCTTCCTTGTTGGACCCTTCCATCTTTCTCCTGATAGGTTTAGGAACAAGCATTCCGAAGGAACAGCACCTTGTCACATGAAACCTCTCAGAAGCAAGAAGCACCCTTTGGCCTTCCTGTATCTTTTCCCCTGACAAAGATCCTAAGACCCTGTGTGAGAGGTGACCTCTGTACACCTAGGGTAAGGAACATCTTTGTAAATCTCTGACAACAAAGACACAATAGAATTAAAATCCTACTAACATTTTCTTACCCTTAGATCATACACCTTTTATCAAATAATATTTTTCCACAACCATCCACTTCTTCATCAAACAGCAGAAAAATGTATCAGTTTTCTCTTCTGTGGGCATTCATTTCTGATGATTGCTATTATATGTAAAGCTTATGTTAAGTAAATTTGTATGCATTGACTGATAATTAGTCTTTATTCCCAAATACACTTGTTCATTAATTCAATGAAAAAATTGAGAACATATGTCTTGCTGGACTTGGAATCCTTGGTAATCCCTCAGGCAGCTACAATCCCCAACACGTAGTTGCCAACAGGTGATGAAAAAAGTCAATAAGCAAAGTAAAGTAGGTTATCTGAAATTGCGGTAATAAACAATGAAAGAAAAGAAAATGCCCCAATGTCAAAATAGCCTGCAGAGACTTTTGCCGGTAGATAGTGTTGGAAGTTCCCTCTGAGAAGCTGGCAATTTAGATGAGAACTGAGGACAAGAACAAGACAGACGCCTGAATATTCAAGGATATATTTCCAGGAAGAGAGAAATACAAATAATATAAACCTCTCCCTGAAAGATTTTGCTTCTGTAAGAAAGTGAAAGAAGTTTCCGAGTTTGCTGTAGTACAGAAACAAGAAGGATCATATGAGATCCTACGGGTAAAAGAAATGACCCTGAAAATCCTGACTTTGCAAAGTCATCACTTGTAAAATGATATCAAATTGAATACACTATCTAACATGCCTGTGTTTTCTAGATAAAGGTGCAGTTTTAAAAATCTCTTCTGACCAGGCACAGTGGCTCCTGCCTGTAATCCTACCTAAGTGGGAGGTAGAGATGGGGAGGACAGCGGTCCAGGCCAGCCCACGCAAAATATTTTGCTGGTTCCCATTTCAACTAATAAAAATCTGTGCATATGGACGCACATCTGTTATCTCAACTCTGTGGCGTACTCAGGAGGATTGTGGTTAGTCACCTGGACATAAACACGAGACTATACTCAAACATCTTCTTCATTAAATGTTAAACTTGATATACATTTGGGAAGTTAATTTTCTACACCAAAGTCTACACATTGCAATGCCAGTCTTCCTTTCTTCCCCAAAATAGAACTCTTAGAATAAGTGATCTCCAAGTCCTTTTCATTGTAGCATTGTAGCACGCTATGATTCTCATTTATAAGAATGAGTTGGGCTTAGTGCTCACACCTATAATCCTAGCTACTCCAGAAGATCAAGGTTCTAGGCTTCCTGGCAAAGAGTTCCAGAGACCCTATCACCCTATCTTGAAAAAACCCAACACAAAAAAAGTCTGGTGGAGTGGCTCAAGTGGTAGAGTGCCTGTCTAATAAGCATGAGGTCCTGAGTTCAAACCTCAGTACTGTCTCCCCCCCAAAAAACCTAAAAAACAAAAGCAGAATACTTCAAGTGTTATATGTATCTCTATTTTCTAGTTTTAATTTGGCCCATAAACCACATTTTGTTTTCCTTTTAAGAAAGCAGATATAGATGTATCACAGTTCTGGAGGCATGCCAGCAAAGGTGGGTTCTTGGTGAGTGGCCTCTTGTGGTTTTCCACTGGTTGCCTTTGTGCTAAGCCATCATAAGGAGGAGAGAGTGGATTCTGGTCCCTTCATCTTTGTTCTTCAGTGTAATTTAATTCACACCACTGAGACTGGTATCTGTGAATTTATTTTCTGGTTGAATTTAGAACTGATTCATTTAGCTGTAGGTACACATTTTTTTTCAAGAACACATAGCAGAATATTGCCTTATGTACTGCACAGTAAAGTAAGTTTTAATGAATTTTGAAAGATTTAAATAATAAAAAGTGTTTTTTCTAGCTGCAATAGAATCACATTAGAAACCAAAGGCAGTTCAATATCTGTACAAATGCATCTCTTACAATTTGTCTTTCCCTTTTTAGTTCCTACTCACAAAGATTCTTACATTTAGTAGGCAGAGTTTTTGTTTAATAATTAATTGATTACACTGTAGGCTGCAATCTAGGTTCTGTCAGTCTTAGACTCCAACACTTAAGAGAAGCTATAAGTTTGTAATTACCTATTAGTTTGTTTCTTTATTTCTGTTTTATTTTATTTGTTTAATTAATTCATTAATTAGTTTGGTGGTGCTAGGGTTTGAACTCAAGGCCTAATTCTTGCTGGGCAGGTGCTCTACCACTTTAGCCACAACACTTTTTGCTTTTTACATTTTCTTTTTTTGTTTGTTTTGTTTTTTTCTTTTATTATTCATATGTGCATACAAGGCTTGGGTCATTTCTCCCCGCTACCCTCACCCCTCCCTTACCACCCACTCCACCCCTCCCTCTCCCCCCGACCCCCTCAATACCCAGCTTTTTACATTTTCAAGAAGGATTGAGAACTTTTTGCCTAAGCTATCTTTGGACACAGTCCTTTGATCTAAGTCTTCTATAAATTGTGATTACAGGTGTGTGCCACTGCAGCTCACAATTAGTTTTTTAGTGTGCCTCTAGAGCTTATTGGTTTCTGCCCATGAATCAAAACTACCCTTCAAAAATGTTATCTTTAAGCCAAGAAAATGGTTGAAATTTATAAACTTGCTGGAGAAAAACTAGAATGTGTCTGTTCCTTTTGTTTGTCTGGGTGTAGGTGACCGTTTCCTCTCTGCCCTGCACGGTGCAATGAGCCTTCCAGTCATCTCTAGGGTGATTACCTATTTCAGTAAGTCCAATTTATAGTCTGTAGTTGAGTTTATTCACCCAGGTCCTCATTCTCCCAGTAGCAGAAATAAAAAAAGCACATACACTTGGTGTCCATTTAAGTCCAGAGACATATCTGACCCCAAGAATTGTGTAAAGTGTAGGAATTGTACACAGAGAAGGCCTTTAGCTAGATAGCCATAGCTTCTGGCTCACCTAGTAGCTATGTTTACTAAATAATTTTGTCACCCAGTTTTATGAGAAACTGAACTGCCCTGAGAAATTCATGGAAATAGCTACCCCTTCCTTTAATTACTTAAACTCCTATAGTTAATAGCAAATTTGAGGGTCTTGTCACAAAATGTTCACTCTTTTGCAATATCCTATTAACTTTAAAAGTCATAGTCATCTTAGAAATGTAGATAGTCTCCAAATATCCTTTGAAATGTCAATTTAATCTGCACTCAGCTTCTCTGTTGCTCTCATCTTATTACAAAACACCAAAAACAGTGAAAAATGCTTTCCAGATCGGTCCACCATGTTGTGTTGTAAAGGAAACTCATGTTGACGGATTTACAAATGAAACACTTTTAAGCAACCCTCATTAAGGTTTATCTGCCTTTGTACTAAACTGTGCAAGTTATTCTTTTCTGTCAATAAAAAAGGAAATATGATCAAAGATAAAACACAAATTTGTATCTGATATTGATTGATGATGTCTGGTTTCAGTTTCCTCTACCCTGTATTGTAATGTATTGAAATTAATTCTACTGAAAATGCAAATGTTTTCAATGAAAAACATTGCAATCCAACATCAAATTTTAGTACAAAGGAGTTATTTAGCAGAATCAGCACTTTATCCAAAAGGGAAAAAAAAACAGTCATTTAATTATGTTAGTTTTGTCTGTTGAACATTTGACTCACTGTTTCTTTTAGACTGTAATACAACTTAATCAATTATTTTATCATGATTTGAAACTGGGAGATAATCATACCTGCAAAGATAAAAAATGTGTGCTGCTTGATATTTAAAACTCAAAAATAAACACTAAGTCAATGACATTATGAAGATGAAATCCAAATGTATGTCTTTCAAGTTAACACTTTCCATCAGTGTCCTGTGGCTGCTTCTTAGTTGCATTTTATGGAAATACCAATAATACCAGATCTTTGAGTATCAAAAAGCAAATAAGAAACATACTATATTATGTAATTTACCTTCGCTGACTTATTGAAATTTTTTAAAGTTATAATTAAAATCAACAAACATTATTTTAGGGGAACATGGTGCATCACGTCCATTGAATGGAAACATTAGTGAGGAAAATTTCACAAACAAGATTTAACACTTTCTTTAAACTCAGAGGTACTAATAATATTCAGGAAATGACTTTCTTGTTGCCATAAAAACTTCATGAAAAGATAGAAACCATTCGCTTGTGAACAGAACATTTAAAAAGCTTTCTTTAACATATTAAGGTATTTTTGAAGCAATAAAGCAGGTGGAGAAAGTAAGATATTTTTGGAATTCAGTTATAGAAAACTATTATAAAATTTTAAGCATTTTATTTAGACTATATGTCTTTTATTGTTAAAGGCAAAGGATCTACCCCTGATCACTTAACTTTTAGTAAGCAGGAGACTAACCCTCTGTCAATGTATACATAAATCCTTCAACAACTTTTGATAATTCAAAGTAAATTTTATTCACCAAGTGAAACATAAGAAATACTTGCTTAATAAAAATCAAATTAATTCTCTAATGAACTTGTGATGAAATTGTTGCTTTACTCTGGCTGTACAATTATCAACTTCTATTTGTAAGAAGGTAGTGTCCTTTTAAAGCAAAAGGTTCAACATAGAATAATGAGATGTTTCAAATATGCATTTTGCTTGTTGTAAACAATTTGGAGCACAAAAGTAACCTGTAATCTCCATCCTTTCCTCTTTGTTTTCCTACCATCAATCCACAAGTCAGCAAAACAATCAGTTTTATTAAACTTTAGTTTGTAAATGTTGCTTCCTACAGCAAAATTATTTCTTGTGCAGCAGTTAAAAGTATAAAAAAACACTCACTCCGAAGATTTTAGCTTTCATAACTGCAGAAAAGTACTACAATTTGTTCACATACTATTAACATTTTCATAATAAATTCATGTATACATATATGCATATGTTCTATTCCTAGAGTTATGGTTATGGAAATTTTAAACAATAATCTATCCAACTTGATCTCTAACATAGTTTCATGACATTTCATAAATCAATACACTCTCCATTTTGTCTCAAGTTATAGGTATTCCAAAAATCCTTTTCTATGTCTAGTCACAAATATATTTGCTCAGACATCTAAAAAAATACTTGGAAATTAGGTACATGGTTTAAATGAGAAAGTTTGGTTCTAAATATGTCAAATTTCAAACTTAATTTTTTAAAACCTATATTGTGTGCAAATTGCAAAATTCCCTTGAATTAAAGCCACCCAGTGTGTATGTGTATCCAACCTACAGCTAAATTGTAGGCTGAGCAAGTTATTTAGCCTCTTGGATGTCCATCGTCTTCATTACCTTCCTCACAGGAAGGCAGAACACCAATGTGCCTCCTTCACGCACATAGAGTTTTTATTACTGAAATGAATTAGGATTACAATTTTCCAAAAAGTCATCTCTTCTTTCAGATTGCTAAACTTGAAATATTTTCTCATATTTTATGATATAAGCAGCTCCTAGGGAGTTGTACGAGTTTGTTGGAACATTATCTCTCTCGAAAAGTATAATTTCTGAAACACATTAATTTTATTAATAATAATGGCTTTTATGAATTTCCCTAAAATTAACATCTCTATGGTAGTTTTATAGCATAATGATTTTAAAAGATTGAATAGTTCTGATTAATCTATTATAAAATTCTGTATAGATTTATATGGAAATATACAAATAATTTGACATGGATAAAGTATTTATTTAATCTAATGATGGAAACTGAAAATATTAGGTAAAGATATCACATCTTACTTTTAAAAATATGTCTAAATATATCACATTTTACTTTTAAAATTATGCCTAAATATTCCATATTTCCAATCACACTAACCAAAATTAGCAACCTTTCTAGATATGTAAAAGAAGATTTGTATCAGTAAGCAATCTATGACAATAAGTATTAACTTAAAAACTATTCACGTGGATTTGTTCAGACACCAGATTTTTCAGGTTGGAGAAAAGACAGTGAAAGGATCCTCTTTTGTAACATTGGAAAACTAACAGAAATGAAATGGTGATAAGATGTGACATTTTGAAAAATGAAGTCTTAATTTTTATTTTCTAATCAATGAAATTAAATATTGTTAGAAGTGATGAATTAGATAAGTGATGTAAAGGAAATTTTTTCACTTTAAATACAAATGAATGTTTCTCACTAATTAAGGACTATTTATGATCCAATATAATTGCTTATCACACTAATTCAGGTATAATGAAAGATCATAACTAGAGTGCAGATGTATATTTTAATATCTCTGTCATGTATGAAATCCAGGACACTTGTGACTATCAAGTCTTAGAAGACACATTTTGAACATGGTGAAGAAATGGTCTGGAGAAATACTTCGCAGAGATCACCTGCTCTTATCACAACCACAGACTGCAGGACTGGTGAAAGATGGTGTTGAAAACATTGACCATCCAAGTCAGGGGGTGAAAGAAGATACAGACTTTATTCAGAAGAGATTATTTCATTAGAAAGCAGTTCCTTGCTTCATGTTTAGTTCAGCTGGGCTTCAGGAATAACATGGAGGTTGTATTACAAATCAGGGAAAGCATGATTCCATTATACAAAATTCCTCAGGCTACAACTCCCAAGTATATCTGTTCTTAGAAAGATTTGAATATTACAGACATTTCTTACATTCATGAGATAATTTTCAGAGAAAGAAAATATTATTCAAGACTGAAGGAAAAAATAAATATGCAACAAGAACTCTTTTCGTGGTCTTAGAAAGAGTGCTACTGATAACCCAACAGGTTTAGTTGCTACTGATAGTAATGCGCAAAAATAGTGAGAAGACTGAGTTAAGTAATAAAACTGCTTAAAGCAAAGACCCTAGAGTTTGTTTTTGAATTTCCTTTTGCCAGACTGCCTCTCTCTATTCTAATAAATTATTTTTAAATCACAAAACACTAAAGGTATAATATTCATATTTCAACTCTAAATAATTTCTCATCGTGTAGTGTACCAAATGATATTACTTTTGCTGTAAATTCCCTGACTCCTAATTAAGTTTTATAAAGCAATAGCAATACAAGTGACTGGATTCTATATGAATAATGTCAAGCTCAGGAAATTTATTAAACTCTGGTTTCTGTAGAATAATATGGCACCTGTTTTATATTGTACACATCAAGAGAACACTCAAAGGAAAATGAAGCCTAATATAATCATTATTAAATGTTTATTAGTCAAGGCTCAAAAATCTCATTAATTGTGCTGCTGTAGAGAAACACCTATTTCCCAAGCACAAACACCTTTACGTTTTGATAATTAAAACTCTGGTTGTCAATATTCTTCTAACTCAAGCCAGCAAGTAAGTTTTGCAGTCCTTATCAGGCATTGAAAGCTTATTTCTAGTCACTCTTTTTTCTTACTTATAACTTGAACCATATTATTTCATGTCATTCCTTTCAAAATTATCCAATTGAATACTTTTACAGTGTTAAGCATACACTGAGATAGCAAAAAATACAAATGAGTAAATTAGGTAAAATGAAATACATTGAGGAATTCATCCCGTATTTTGTCATTTGTAACATATGAGGTATTTGTCTTATCGTTTACAACGTGGAAGGTATTTACCTGTATTTTTTTCTCCCTCTCCTTGATAGATGCTCAATGACAATTAGGAAAAAATAAGAGAAATGGAACATTTTGATGACTTCCTATGGTGTGCTAGTTATTAATAAACACCTACAATAGCTGGCACTCTTTAAGTTTAAAAATCTCTACTAAAATTGATTTGTAAAACTTCAACATTTATGAGCTCAGTATGCTCATAAATTAAGAGCTTTGAAAATATAACTTCTGAAAACAAAGAAACAAGTACAAAATTTAATTGTACTTCTTATTACATGTACTGTCATAATTCTCATTGTGAAAGTGTGGTACTTTGGTCAAGGAGACTTTTAATCCTTGCTGACATTCTACCATCAAAAGTGCTGAGATACAAATATATACATTTTACCACTCTTGACTTCTAGTTTTGTTTTGTGTTAGGTTTTATTTTTAACAGAGAAAAATACCACTGATACTCATGTTATATTGTTCTGTTGCCTCTCATGAGTGGACCAATGTTAACAAGCCACTAAGATTGTAAATCATATGAATGCCAAAAGTGGTAATAAGTTGTCAGGCTTGACTAGAAAAGGAAATATTTTCTAAAGATTTCAGAAATGGCTGGGCTTGGTGGTGCATACCTGTAATCCCAACTACTTAGGAATGATCAGGAGGATCATGGGAGAAGGCCTACCTAGCAAAAAGTTAGCAATACATATTTTCATCCAGGAAGTCAAGCATGATGGCTCATACTTTTAATTCCAGCTATTAGGTAAGCAAAGGATTCCAGTGGACTGAGGCTGGCTGCAGAATAAAAAGAATAGATAAATAAATAATGAGATCCTATCTGAAAATTAACCTAAAGCAAAATTAGCCTAAAGCTTAAGTGGTAGAGTTGCTTGCCAAGTCAGTACAGGGTCTTGATTTTAAATCTCAGTACTACAAAAAAAATGTAATTTTTAATCACAAAACCTCTATAAATTTTAATGATCTTAGCTTTGTGGTACATATGTTCAGGGAAGACAATTATGATTTTATTTTTTGTACCTAAGGTTGGATTGATTTGGATATTGTCTTTGTCTTTGGGGGATATGATTTCCACAGGTAAATTGATTTTCTTTCCCTCCCTCATTCTTTCTTTGAGCACAGAATTCACGCTAACATCATATTTAAGTTATTTCAAACTCTGTGTTAACCAAAGTTTCTTAGGTAACCATTGCCCTCTGACACCATCATTTGTTTCTTTTGTTTAATAGTTGCTATTTCTCTATTGAGTTTCTCTGAGTGTTCAATCAAGTAAATTTTTTAGCATTGGGCAAAAGAATACTAACAACATTTTTCTACTCACTGTGTCATTTTAAAAGCCATGTTCACTAACCTTGCTTGCTTTTAAAATGATTCACAGTTTCTTATTTCTTGTTATGTTTTGTAATTTTGGATTGCCTTCAGGACATTGGAAAGTTATGCATAGAAAATTTGGATTCTATTGCAGTCCTTTGAAGAATATTATTTTTTTATTAATTTTGTTTTGTTTTATAAGGCAGTTAGTTTGACTGACTAAAACTATAATTGTTGTATTTTGAAGTGGCAGGTCAATCTTGACCTCAACTCTTTGGTTCTTAGCTGTGCTGGTTGGAGTTTGCCCCATGTGTACAAACATTAACTCTAAGACAATTAATCCATGATAGCAGTTACTTTCAGTATTCAGGCAGCCCTTCTCTAACTCTTCTGGGACCCCCATATTCCACAATGGCTCTGGTTGTGCTAACTTGTATACAGTTCTTTAGGTCATGTACAGTATCTCTCAGGAAGACAGGCCACCTTATGCTATAGGACAACACTTTCAAGTAGGAAAATTCACCCAAGCCAATTACCTTTTTTGAAGTGTCTGTGCCTTTGGTCACTCTCTATAGATTCAAATATCTGGGTTTTATTGTTTTTTTTTGAGCTCTATTGTTCTCATCTCCAATATGGTTCATCTAATAGGAACTGAAATGACAAGGTTTAAGAAATATTACCACAAATAATGGCACCAATAATTTGAGCAAACTGCATTTGAGAAGAATGCAGAAACTGAATGAACTCTCTGACATTTTCTTGCCCCTCTCCCCCTAAGGAAGAATTTTCTGGTCCTCCCCTGAAACAGGTCAAAGGACCCTCATGTTAGAGGTGTTCACTTAATATCTGCAGAGAAGAAATGTCTTTATCTCTGAAGACACAGGGACACAGAGGAGCATGGAACAAGCAGGCCTTGCTGTCTTGCCCAGTTTATCATCACTACACCAAACTCTCCACAGCCATCTACTTCTTCATCATACTCAGCAAAACAACACCTAAGTTTCCCTGTTTCATTGGGTCTTCAGTTCTGAAGGTTACCATGCTGTGTACAATTTTACATTGAATAAATTTATATAATTTCCTTTTGGAAATCTGTTTCTTGTTATAGGGGCTTCAGTCATGAACCTAGTTATAGGAAGAAAGATTTCTTTTCAACTGTTGCAGAAGCAAAACTTTTCCACCACCAAGTTTAGTGCCAGCATTGGTATTTGATTCTAATACAGCCTTGTGTTTGGTTTCTGGCTTCTTTTTGAGTTTTTTTGGTTCTTGCTTTTTTGGTGGTTTGTTTGCTCCTTTGTCCTTGTTCATTTTCTAGTTTTTGCAAACTCAGTAATACCAAAAAGCATGTATTTTTTAATATTTCCTGTATCTATGTAAATTTCACCAGTACATTTTACAAATGTCTCGTCTATTATACTAGACAAGAGAAAGCATTGCTTATTTAACATAGACATACTTTTTTATGAGATAGATAACCTATTGATAGCTTGTGTTTCCAATCAGCTTATGTTTAGTGGAAGAAAAATACACTAAAAAGTAACAAAAGGAGTACAAGAAAGTAAATGGTTAGTACTGATAGCATTTCATCAGATTTATAAAGATATTTGACCTTTTGAGGGGAGAGAATTGAATAGTCACTTCCTTTGTAGAGGAAAATTTGTTTCAGTTTCCAATTTCAAATCCCTCAGCAATGAAGGGAAAATATTATACGAATAAAAAAAATAAATCATTTGGATGGATTTCAAAAAACTGTTGAATTTCATATTCCCTTTTATACAAAGTAATATGCATGCACTTTTAAGTTTGAGTGCAATGTAAAAATCTTTTCCCTAAATAGGCTTAGAAGTGTTTTTAAAGAAAAAAGCAGATCAATGAAGTCCTGCCTATCTCCAGGAGAATGCAGGGGACTTTGCTTGGAAATATTTACAGGCAATCTAAAATTCTTAAAATAGGAAACACAGGAAATGGATATGGACAGCTTCATGGCCTCAACAAACTCACAGAATAGTGGGAATTGAAAAGAAAAAAAAGGTATTACATACACAACTTACTCTACCCCATATATTAAATATCATAATGGCACAAATTAATGCTTGTGATAAAATAGATGAGAAAAGTAACAGTTCTTTAAAGGAACATTTTTAAATGAATAATGAAAAGACAACATTTGAACTAGTATTTAAATGAAAAGTTAAAAGGAACAGAAGTCTTTTTTAGCAAATGCTAACATGGTGCTTATGCTGTGCCTGATAAATTTTTTGGTGATTTGTATTTGCTAGGTGGCTGTATTCTGATAATATGTCAGGTTTAATTATTCTTATGAAATGAGTTTTAATCTTTCACTTTTAATGTGGTAGGCAATTTTTTGTGACAATTTGACTGGATATTGGGATGCCCAGATGTTTTATTTAAACATTTTCCTGGGAGTGTCTGTGAGGGTATTTTCAAAAGACTTAAGAATGTGTGAACTGAATAAAGCACACAACTCTCCTCAGCATGGCTGGACATCACCCAGTCTATTGAAGGCATGGATGGAACAAGATGACAGAGGAAGGGAGCAATTGCCCTCTCAGTGTCTGCAGGGACACTGATTCCTTGACCTCGATGCTCTGATACACAGACCTTCAAACCTGAATTAGTGTCTGCATCCTCAGTTTTCCAGCTCTTAGGCTTCTCAACTACATAATGGACTTTCCTGGGGCTCCATCTTGCAGACAGATATTGGGGCTTCATGGACCCCATAATCTCATGAGCCAATACCTTATAATAACTCACATGTGTATATACATATATGTGCATATTCCTTGGAGAACCTGACAAATATGGCACCTGAGGGAACTACACCTTATAGAAGTATTAACTTTCTTAACAGCAATACCAAATTAATAGCAGAGTTAAATGCAAAGTCAAGAATCCTCTGTCTCCCATCCAGGTATTAGATTATATCTATTCAGGTTTAAGCATGCTAGAACATTTTACAAGTTGAAAAATGGGAGTAATCATTCTACTGTAAAGAAAGAGCAGGATCAAAGGTATGAGGCTGTTAGAGTCCAGAGAAGGACACATTCTAGTGAGTTTAGGGAGCCCAGTGTTGAGGGAAGTGTGTTGCAAAACACACAGGAATAATGACTTAATTAAGTCGACATGAGCACTCTATTCTGGTACAGTAGGTCAGATATTATTCATTTCCACTTCACTCAGTTTTCTGGGGAAGGATTTTGTCATCATGAGTCTTGATCAGGGTTTGAATAGATACGTGCTTTTTATATGAACAAAAATAACCCTATCTGGAGAAGTATTAACTTGGTCTTCCCACTTGTGGATAGAGGGAGTTGAATGATACCACAGTGGTAAATTCCATATGGCCAATGAGAATTTTCTATTAATGTAGGGAAAAATAATTTCTTGGCACAATATGAAAACAGTAGCATAATTTTGTATGTGAGAAAAAATTTAGATGACTTACCTGTACACATAATCTACATGAAATTATTCCATTTTGATCTAATACTGTGCCACTTAATTCTTACATAGTACAAAAATATCAAAAAATTATAAATCACACCTGTGTTTTCACACTTCATGCTTAATAGAGTTTTATAAAAACAAATCAAGAAGACAGGATTACAGGAGCTCTTGGTTTCCATGGTTTCACAGTAAAGTTAATGATATGAGGATCAACTGAATAGGTATGAAATTTCACAGATTCTTGACAAATACAATGCCAAAAGGATATTGATTAAACATATGCATCTTCCTGGAAATTAAATTTCAAATTCAAGATAATAAAACATTGATGTTCTAATAAGTCTTCACAGGTTTGCTTTGTTCTCTAAAGTACAGCCTCTTTGGATTATAATATTTTTTTTGAAAATGAGATATGTATTGCCCAGTCATTGGAAATCTTCAAAGATTAACTTGAGCCTGGTAAATATTGAAATATCCTCAAAGATGACATACTCGTGAATTCTTTCAGTGAGTCCTAGGGGAAATTTCAAGGAATTTGTAACTCACTAAATTTAATACAAAAATGTTTCATTAATTTTTCATTATATTCTTGTTTAGAACTTATGTGAAAGTTTCTGTGGAAGAATAAAACTATGAACTCATCATTATTTCAAGTATCTGTCAATATAATGAGCAATCAATATGGTTGTGGTTTAAAATGAATGCTAATAAAAGATCAAAGGAAGTAGTATATGTATGTATATATATGTATATATGTATATATACATATATATACATACATATACATACATATATATATATATATATACATATGTGTCAATTTAATAATCTCAACCAACATAAGCTAAACTTTATCTTCAGAGAAAGATTATTTTATATTCTTGTTTTACTTTTTGCATGACTAGATATGAATTCATAGCTAGAGGCTTCTTATTACCTATTTTCCTTAATCACAATTCAGGTATGTGCCCTTAGGGTAATCAGTATCACCTTTCTCCTTTAAAATTACTCTTCTAAAACTGGCTAATGAGTTTAAAATGGGTGACCACCCTTTTCTCACAATAGCTAGTATAAGGCTGGCATGAATTGGTATTATACTTATGTAAAGAGAAATATTGTGGGGCAGAGCAGATGGTAACATGCCAAAAAGTCAAGTAGCTAAAATGAGAAACGGACTCTGATTCACAATCTAATTCTTTTTTCCTCTACTCGTTGTATCTTCTCTGGGTAGAACTTGGTGAAATCAAATCATGTGTGGGAAAGGATTGAAGAAACCTATTATTTTTCATGCTTTTCTGCAAAAGCAGAAAAGTAGCCTAAGTTTAAAAGTTATCCTGAATGACTATTACACCTGCTTCAGATACATGTTACATTAGGGCTTTAGTTGCTTTTCTTGCTTCTCTTTGTGTCGTGGAGGCAAAAATAAAATATGAGGACTTATTACTATCTAAAGGATTACCCACCTCATCTCAAATGAAGCTCAGCAAAGCCCCGCAGTGTTCAGTTAAGTACAGGGAAGAAATATCCAGCTCAAGGACAGGAGCATACACTTATAACACCATCAGGTTGTGCGTGCTCTTTTCCCCATTAGAGAAACGCAAACTTCTCTAATCTATGAAGAACTCCACTCAGCACCTTTTCTATATTTTTATTCTTAGAAATTACCATCTTCCAACTTACTATGCATCTTAACATTTATTCTATCTTTGATGAACTACCCCTATCTAAATATAAGCACTCTGTGGGCTAGGGTTTTTGTATTTTTTCTTGTTGTACCCCAGGGAACAGCCTTTCATATGATAGATATTTCTTAAATATTTATGAAATAAATGACTTATTCAAGTGAATGAATTCATTTATTAAATGAATGAATAGATATCACTCATATAGTTAATTGTGATGAGCAGAGTGGAAGAGGCTCAAGCAGTAAGAGTGCCTGCTTAGCAAGTGTAAAGCTCTGAGTTCAAATCCCAGTGCTGCCAAAAAAAGAAAGTTTCATTAAATAGCATGAATATTGCTTTTATTTAATAATGCACTGACTTGCTTAAAAGTATATGCTTATTTTCTACATTACCTAGAATTGTATGTGGTGAGCTTTGGGAGGTCATAGCTTTGTGAGTAAAAAATTGCAATTTTAAATACTGTGGACCATATAGCAAGGATGACACACTTTATTTCACCTGGGAGCATAAGGAAGAACTCACACAGTAAAACTTGTACAAAAATGCTGAAAAGTTTAAGAATAGGGTATTGTGGTTCAAGAATAAGACAGAATGTGTATAAAGGTCTTGAAGAAGAAATAAAAGCAAAACATTTTTTGTCAGAAAAAAATACTAAATGTGCAGATGAATGAAACTAGAACTTTATCTTACCCCAAGGTAATTCATTTTAAATGAATTAGAGGAAGGGATCCAAAATGGCGACTGGGACACAGCCACAGACTCTGTGAGCTCCATGAATTAGGGACCTTACTGGGACACTGGAGACACACTTTGCTGATGTAAACCACAAGGGGGAACTGAAACTTCGGCACTCTGAGCCCCTAGATCATGGAAGGCTTCTCTACACCATGATCTAAAAGAACAGCCAGCCACTGCCTGCCAAGACCCCAACCCATAGGCCCATGGGGTCACTGCTCTGCTCTGCCAGGCTACCCGCCCCTGAGGCCCAACCAGACCCAGCTCTGCATGGGACCACTGAGATGTCCACCCCTCGGACCCCACTGGGCCCTGGCTCTGCATGGGACCACCAGATCCATGCCCCTCTGGTTTCCCTGCCCTTCAGGCCTGCCGGGCTCCCTGCCCCTTGGGCCCGTCAGGGCCCAGCCTTGCATACTTGCTGGATAGCCACTCCACCAGGTCCCCATAGGGCAGGCCACCACAGAAAGGCTCCAAACCTGCCTAAAAGACACAGACAGACAGGAAAGGATTCTAAAGGAGTAACATCAGAACAAGGAAGACTGTAATTCTACTGTTCCAGAACAGGTGATTTTGTTTATTTTTTTGTCTTTCTTTAAGGGTTTGGCTGTCTGGTTTGCTGTTTGATTGTTCACCATCTCTCCCAATTTTTATCTCACTATTTTCTTTATTTCTTTTCTCTTTCTTTTTCTTTCTCTTTTTTCTTCTTCTTTCTTGGTTTTGTAAGTATTAATATTATAACTTGGCTAATACTAAATTACACATAGTCCAGGGACAGAAAGGGTACCAAGTGGAAATACGGGAAGACAAAAAAGGATGAAAACCATTCTCCCCCAAAAAATAAATTAGTACAGGATTCAGAGTGAAATGAAGAAAACAGATACCCAGATCCAGACTCCAACAAAACAATGATAAACTATACCAAGGAACCCAATGAAGACCACAAGAACACTCTGAAAGAAGAAATTCTGCAAGTAATTAATGAGAATTTCATATAGATGTTGCTAGACATGGTCAACCAAAATGTACAGGAGGCACTCAAGAAATTCCAGACAACAAAAATAAAGAATATGAGAAAACACAAAAACAAATAAATGAAAACATAGGAATCCTAAATAAAAAACAAACTGAAACATAGAACACCATAAACAGAGAGCTAAATGAATTATGGGTGAAAATTGACAATGTTAAAGAGGAAGTGACCCACGACATGGAAAATCTCAGAAGAAAGAATGAAACAGAATCACAAAACAAAATGGAAAGCCATTCCAGCAGAATAGAACAAACAGAAGACAGAATCTCACAACATGAAGGTGAAATGGTAATTAAAGGAAAAACTGAGGAACTATTAATTAAACAACTCAAGACCTGTGAAAAGAAAATGCAAGAACTCACTGACTCCATCAAAAGACCAAGTCTGAGAATCATGGGCATTGAAGAAGGAGAAGAGGTGAAAGCAAAAATAATGCATAATATATTCACCAAAATTTCCCAAATCTAGAGAAAACTATGCCCATTCAGGTACAGGAAGCCTGCAGAACACTGAACAGACCTGATCAAAATAGAACTGTCCCACAACATATTATCATTAAAACAACAAGCACAGAGAATAGAGAAAGACTATTGAAGGATCTAAGAGAAAAAAAAAACAAATGACATACAAAGGTAAATCCATTAAAATCACAGCAGATTTCTCAACAGAAACCATAAAAGCAAGAAGATCTTGGAGTGAGGTATACCGTGCACTAAATGAAAATAACTTCAACCTTAAGATACTCTAGCCAGCAAAACTATCATTCAAAATAGATGGAAGACAATAAAAGTCTTCCATGATAAGCAGAAACTAAAACAATATATGACCACCAAACCACCACTACAAAAGATTCTTAAGGGATTCTGTGCACAGAAAGTGAAAGCAAACAAAAACATGAAAGGGCAGGCAGTACCAAACCACAGGAGAAAAGACAAGGAATCAGAGAGTAGCATTGATTCAGCTGCACACAATGAAACCCTTAAACAACAAAGACAACTAAATGACAGGAATCACCACATCCCTATCAATAATAACATTCAATGTTAATGGACTTTACTCTCCCATCAAAAGACATCATTTGGCAAATTGGATTAAAAAGGAAGAGCCAACAATTTGCTGCCTACAGGAGACCCACCTCATCAACAGAAACCAGCACTGGCTGAGGGTGAAAGGCTGGAAGAAGATTTACCAAGCCAGTGGCCCCAGAAAACAGGCAGGGGTAGCAATACTTATTTCAGATAAAGTAGACTTCAAACTTACATTGGTCAGACGAGATAAAGAAGGACACTCCATACTAATAAAAGGGAAATACACCAAAAGGAAATAACAATTATTAACCTATATGCACCCAATGTCAACGCACCCAGTTTCATCAAACATAGTCTGAAGGACCTAAAAACATATATAAACTCCAACACAGTGGTAGTGGGAGAACTTAAGACCCCCCTATCATCAATAGATAGGTCATCCAAACAAAAACTCCATAAAGAAATCCTACAACTAAATCACACCATAGATCAAAAGGACCTAGTTAATATCTACAGAATATTTCATCCAATTTCTGCACAATATACATTCTTCTCAGCAACCTATAGAACCTTCTCCAAAATTGATCATAATAAGGCTGAAAGCAAGCCTCAGCAAATATAAGAAAATAGAAATAATCTCATACATTCTATCTGACCACAATGCGTTAAAACTAGAAATCAACAACAAAAACAGCAGTAAAAAACATGCAAACAACTAGAAGCTGAACAACACATTGCTCAATGATCCATGGGGCATTGATGAAATACAAAAGGATATTAAAAGGTTCCTGGAAGTTAATGAAAATGAAAACATGATTATGGGACACAGCAAAGGAAGTCCTAAAAGGAAAATTTATAGCCATGAGTGCATATATTAAAAGGACAAAAAGATCTCAAATCAATGGTCTAATACTACAGCTCAAACTCCTAGAAAAACAAGAACAAGCAAATCCCAAAACAAGCAGAAGGAGAGAAATAATTATAATATTATAATATAGGGTGAAATCAATGAAATAGAAGCAAAAAAATCCATACGAAGAATCAATGAAACAAAAAACTGGTTCTTTGACAAAATAAGTAAGATTGACAGACCCATGGCAAACCTGACTAAAATGAGGAGAGGAAAAAAACCCCAATCAGTAAAATCAGAAATGCAAAAGGGAAGTAACAGCAAACACCACCACAATCCAGGAAATCATGAGAGACTACTCTGAGAGCCTCTCAAAATTTCAAAATTTGAAAAATTTGAAGAAATGGACAGATTTCTAGAAACTTATGACCATCCAAAACTGAACCAAGAGGATATTAATCACCTGGATATATCTATAACACAAAAAGAAATTGAAGCAGCAATTAAGAGTCTCCCAAAAAAGAAAAGTCTAGGACCTGATGGATTCACTGCTGAATTCTATCAGACATTTAAAGAACTAATACCAACTCTACTTAAACTGTTACATGAAATGGAAAGGGAAGGAACACTGCCTAACTCATTTTATGAAGCCAATACTACTCTCATCCCAAAACCAGACAAAGACATCTCCAAAAAGGAGAATAGGCCAATTTCCTTAATGAACATCTATGCAAACATCCTCAATAAAATAATGTCAAACCAAATTCAACAACACATCAGAAAGATCATTCACCCAACCAGGAACTAGAGAAAAGGTTAGATTAAAAAAGAATTAACCTAGAAGGTAACACCCACGCACAGGAAATCAATGTGAGTCAATGCCCTGTATAGCTATCCTTATGTCAACCAGCAAAAACCCTTGTTCCTTCCTATTATTGCTTATACTCTCTCTACAACAAAATTAGAGATAAGGGCAAAATAGTTTCTGCTGGGTATTGAGGGGGAGGGGAGAGGGAGGGGGCGGAGTGGGTGGTAAGGGAGGGGGTGGGGGCAGGGGGTAGAAATAAACCAAGCCTTGTATGCACATATGAATAATAAAAGAAAAATGAAAAAAAAAAAAAAAGAAAGATCATTCACCCAACCAAGTCAGCTTCATCCCGGGATGCAGGAGTGGTTCAACATACGAAAATCAATAAATGTAATATAGCACATCAATAGAAGCAAAGACAAAAACCACCTGATCATCTCAATAGATGCAGAAAAAGCCTTCAACAAGACCCAACACCACTTTATGATAAAAGCTCTAAGAAAACTAGGACTAGAAGGGATGTACCTCAACATTGTAAATGCTACATATGACAAACCTAACAGCTAACATCATACTTAATGGTGAAAAACTGAAACCATTTCCCCTAAAATCAGGAACCAGACAAGGAAGTCCACTCTCCCCACTCCTACTCAACACAGTACTGGAATTCCTAGCCAGAGCAATTAGGCAAGAAGAAGAAATAAAAGGAATACAAATAGGTAAAGAAACTGTCAAAATATCCTTATTTGCAAATGATATGATCTTTCACCTAAAAGAACAAAAAACATAAACAGCATAAACAGCTATAGCAAGTTGGCAGGATAAAAAATCAACTTACAAAAATTATTAGCTTTTCTATATACCAACAACAAACAAACTGAAAAGTAATATATGGGAACACTTCCATTTATAATAGCTTCAAAGAAAATCAAACACCTAGGAGTAAACTTAACAAAGGATGTGAGTGACCTCTACAAGAAGAATTACAAACTCCTGAAGAAAGAGATCAAGGAAGACTACAGAAGGTGGAAAGATCTCCCGTACTCATGGATTGGTAGAATCAACATAGTAAAAATGGCTATACTACCAAAAGCAATCTACATGTTTAATGCAATTCCCATCAAAATACCAATGACATTCATCACAGAGATTAAAAAATCTACCCTGAAGTTCATTTGGAAACACAAGAGACCGTGAATAACAAAGGCAATACTCAGCAAAAAGAGCAATGCTGGAGGTATCACAATACATGACTTCAAACTATATTACAAAGCAATAGCAATAAAAACAGCATGGTACTGGCACAAAAACAGACATGAAGACCAGTGGAACAGAATGGAAGACACAGATATGAATCCACACAACTATACACACCTCATTTTTGACAAACATGCCAAAAATATACGATTGAGAAAAGACAGCCTCTTCAAAAAACGTTTCTGGGAAAAGTGGTTATCCGTCTGCAAGAAACTGAAACTAGATCCATATCTATCACCCTGTTCTACTATCAACTCAATATGGACCAAAGACCTTAATATCAGAACCGAAACACTGAAGTTAGTACAGGAAGGAGTAGGAAACACTCTGGAATGAATAGGTATAAGCAAGGACTTCCTCAATACAACCCCAGCAGCTCAGCAACTAAGAGAAAGGATGAACAAATGGGACTTCACAAAATTAAAAAGCTTTTGCACAACAAAAGAAATGGTCTCTAAACTGAAGACACCACCAACAGAATGGGAGAAAATATTTGCCAGCTGTACATCAGACAAAGGACTGATAACCACAATATTCAGGGAACTTAAGAAACTAAACTCTCCTAAAATCAAGAAACCAATTAAGAAATGGGCAATTAAACTAAACAGAACTTTCTCAAAAGAAGAAACTCAAATGGTCAAAAAACACATGAGAAAATGCTCACCATCTCTAGCAATAAAGGAAATGTAAATTAAGACCACACTAAGATTCCACCTCACCCCTGTTAGAATAGCCATCATCAGCAACACCACCACCAACAGGTTTGGCGAGGATGCGGGGGAAAAAGGAATCCTCTTATACTGCTGGTGGGAATGTAAACTAGTACAACCACTCTGGAAAAAAATTTGGAGGCTACTTAAAAAGCTAAACATAGACCTGCAATATGATCCAGCAATCCCACTCTTGGGGATATACCCAAAAGAATGCAACACAGGTTACTCCAGAGGCACCTGCACACCCATGTTTATTGTGGCACTATTCACAATAGCCAAGTTATGGAAACAACCAAGATGCCCCACCACTGACGAATGGATCAAGAAAATGTGGTATCTATACACAATGGAATTTTATGCAGCCACAAAGAAGAATTTAATCTTATTATTCTCAAGTAAATGGATGGAACTGGAGAACATCATTGTAAGTGAGGTTAACCAGGCTCAGAAGACCAAAAATCATATGTTCTCCCTCATATGTGGACTTTAGATCTAGGGCAAATACAGCAAGGTGGTTGGACTTGGATCACATGACAAGGTCAGAGCACATATGGGAGATATAGGAATAGGTAGAAAACCCAAAACATGAAAGCGTTTGATGTCCCCACTCCAGAGGAACTAATACAGAAACCTTAAAGCAACAGAGGTTAACATGAGAAGGGAATCGGGAACCAGTGAAAAGATCAACTTGGGTTGTAACACATTTGTACATGAAAGCAATGCTAGGATATTTCTGTATAGCTGTCCTTAACTAGCAAAAATGCTTTGTCTTTCTTATTATGTTTATTTCTTCTCTTTAACAAAATTAGAGAAAAGTGCAGAACATGTTCTACCTGGGAGTGAGGGTGGGAGGTGGGGAGAGGGTGGGGAAGGGGTGCACGGGGGAGAAATGACCCAAACAATGTAAGCACATGTGAACAAATGAATGAGAAAAAAAAGAAAGAAAAATAAATAAATAAAATGGATTACACACTTTTACAAGAGATTCGAAGCTAAAAAAAATAACAAAAAAAAAATCATAGGGGAAGAACTTCACACAAAAATCTTTATGAAGATTTCTTTAATATGACCTCAAAAACACAGGCAACAAAAGCAGGAAAATATACATAGAATTACAGCAAAGTAAAATGTTTCTACACGGCGAAGGAAATAATCAACAAATGAAGGAAACCTTCAGACTAGGAGGAAATATCTATGAATTGTACATCTTATAAAGGGTTAAAATTCAGAATATTTAAAGAAATCAATAAAGAGAAAATAAACAGGTATTGAATGATGGGCAAAGCCCTGCATAGCCATTTTTCAAAGTCAGGCATATAAAAGACCAACAGGTATATTAAAAGATGCTTACCATAATTAAACACATAGAAAATGAAAATTAAAACCGCATTGAGATATTACCTCACTTCAGTTAGTAAAGCTCTGTCAAAAAAGAAGTGTTTGTGAGGATGTGTAAACTGAGTGAAAATGTGGACTAGTGCAGCCATGGTGGGAAACACTGCAGAAGTTCCTCAAGAACTAAAATTAGAGCTAGCCTCAGCTCTAGCAATCCCCACCACTGGGTATGAATTGAAAAGAAATTAAATAAAAAACTAGACAAATTACTAGTAATGAATTGTTTTCATTCAAATAAAATCTTGGTACTTTAGAACCACTTTTAACATATCTAAAACTGCATTCACAGTGCTCAAAGTTATGTTTTTTGAAAAACAAATGACACTTTCTTAGGTAATCAAATATCTGACCTTTCCAAAGCATAATATATTTAGCAGTTTCACAATGTTCCATTGTGGAAGGATTTTAGGTGTGTAACCACAAGTTTGTCTTCCAGTGTAGAAAATTTGATTGTGGTTTTATAAACCTAGCTTGATGTGCCCCAATGTATTTCAAAGAAAGAAGCCTGTTGTAAAATCTAAAGGTAAGTAAAATAGCTCTGAAGACCAGCAGGAAAGGGAGTGCTTATATTAATCAACTCCTGAAAATACACCACGTGCACTTCAGTTTTTGACTAGAGAAATCCAGGGACAGTTAAATTTTAAAATATTAAGAATATTTTCCACGAGTTTGTGACATCTTCTACCGACCATATTACAGATATGAACAACTTTCATTGCATTTACGCATTGAACTTACATTTTCCTTATGTGTAGATTACTATGCCTATGCTTCTAGACCACGAACTTACTTAGCGTGGCAACAGTGAAATCTCCACTGTGTGTCAGCTCACATTGTCATTATATGGACAAACCCTTGGGTGTATTGACTACTCACTCCAAACGGCTTCCACTAGGTATTTGATCAGCATTTATTCACGTTTGCAAGGTCTAGCTTTTCACGTTAGCAACCTTCAAAAGGAGCTGCTACTGGTTTCATTAACTCTATCCCTCCAAGAACATTTTCTTTAGGCATATCAACCATCGAACACTTTTAATCCTTCTGAACAAATGCATTTGTCAAATTTTGGATGCCAAATAGCATGTTTCTTGACCTGTAGAGCATGCCAAATTCAACAAAGACTCCTGAATCTGTGGGGTTTTTTTTTTTCCTAATAGAAGGATTTGGGGACTGTGGTGCACATAAATGTATATTAATTGTGTGTGCGAATGTCAGAGGACAGGTCCACATTGGAAAGGGTGTGTAAGCCAGTGTGATCTTAGTTCTCTTCATAGATTCTCATCGATCTACTTCTGTGGCAACTACTTGACAAGGACATAGAAAAGAACAAAAGAGAAACTCAGCAAATGACAGTGTAAAGACACTTCTGATAAGTGGTCAGAGCCATCATCAAGGGTGACTTGGGCTGCTTTAATCACCCTGGATGTCTTCCTGAATTGTATTAATGACAGACACACTCCTATGCTCTTAAACTTCATTTCATATAGGCAAGTCCATGCCAGGACATAATAACACTTAAGTCAAAGTATTAGAAGTATGATGATTATATTTTCCACTTCTATTTTATTTTTTCATTAAAGAATTATCTACTTTATCCATATGTGTATAGGCATAAATGTGCATAATACAGACATATATGAGCACATGTATACATAATCATATATACATGTACAAACACACACTTATGGAGAAAGAGACAAACTACCAACAGCACCTGCTTCCAGTCAACTCTTTATGAATATGTCATCAAAGCTCCAGTGTATACAGTTTTTTAAAGAAGGGGTCCTATGGAATATTAAATAGCATTTAGCTACAAGATAATATTTTTCCCTTATTGTTGTGATGGTTGGGGGTACATTGTAGCATTTACACAGGTTCTTACAATGTATCAAATATACATAAATGAATTCACTTTCTCAACCATTCTCCCTCATCAGCCCTCCCCTAATTCTGGAGTAGTTTCAACATGTATCATTTTTGCATTTATACATGTGTATACATTTTTTTGCACCATATTCCACTTCTATTTTATATTATGCAAAATTGTCAACTAATTTATGCTTGTAATGCTTTAGGAACTGCTTTAAGAGTGGAAAAATCTAAGGAGCAACACTTTAATAAAATAATGTCACTTTTCGGTAGATCAGTCAAAATGGAATATCATTATTAAATATTTGGCACTGTTATTTTATACATACCTTGCCAGGAAACCTTAATGACTAGCTGGTGTTAAGAACAACCAAAACTCTTACTGGATTTATAGTGTAAAGGTGGATTTCTCACATTGTAGTTCAGCACAAGTTATGGTGCATACCCACTGGTGCCCTCCAACAAGAAAAATACAGGATTCAGGCTACCTGCGTCTTGTGTGATTCAATGACACCCTGTAGGGCTGACTCAGAATTCTCTACTGGATCATCTGAATATAGTTCGCCATGATACTTATGACAGACAGTAAAGAATATAGCACAGCCATGAGTGTGTAAATACCTTCCCACAGTCCTTTGGACAAGTCACATTGCAGCAAGGAGCCACAAGAAGACTGGGACTCTTTGAAGCACTTTGTTTTCCAAAGTGCTTCATCCAGGATGAAGAAATGGTTCTCATGAGAAATGACACACAAAGACTGCTCTTTCACAAGTGTTATCTACTTAGAAACCTATTAATATTACAAATGGGCAAATTCCAAGCTATATACAGCATACGATTCAAGCTTGAAAAATAGCATATCTTTCATGTATAAGCAAATAAAATGTAGGTTTCTTTTAAAAATATTTGGCACTTAAAATTGTGACAAAAAGCTATTTATTCAGATATCAAATAGCATATTTCTTTAAATAATTCTTGAACTTTCATTTTAATGAGCTTTGTATATTTTGATCGAAGGCATTGTTTACTCTTGATTCAAATTTCACCTTATGACTGTAATAAGATGAATAGAAAAGTCATCATCAATTCATATTACAAATTCCCCAAATCCTTTTTCACTGATTCCCAAAATAAGTAGCATCAACTCCCAGAAACCAAATGCTAATTTTTATTGATTGCTACCACCAGGAAATTAGCTAACAATACATTCTAAATTTCCACATGAATATAATAGAAAGTAAAATAATGAGTATTCTGGTACTATATTGTTAAATTATGCTAAAAAATTCTAAGAATATGTTATTGGGAAATTTCTAAACACTAGTTGTTTTTAAATGAAATATAGCAAATGTGACAAGTTGCTTGTCATGAAAAAGCACCTAATATTCTCTTTTTCTATCTTTATATTTCTTTAATATGTAAGAACTCTTAATCATGGTGTTCAATAGGTAGTTTCTTCAGTGACTTTTAACATAGGTTCTATGTTAATCACAGTGTAAATAATTAACTCTTCTTTTAAATATTTGTGTATATCTTATCAGAATATATATGCACATATTAATTTAAAAAGAGTTCTCTTTTTCAAGGATATTTTATGGATTTATTCAAAACATACCTGTAATCCCAGGATTCTGATGTTGGAGGCAGGAAAATCAAGAACTTGAGGCCAATCAGGGCTACATAGAAAAACTCTATCTCAAAAAATAAACTAAGCAGACAACCAAACAAAAAAACCAAGTATCATTTATTTTCATTGAAATTACATTTAAAATTCTTTTCATTGTTATTTCCCCCATATAAAATAAGAATATATTTACTTAACAACTGATGATAATGAGTAAAAAGTGAGAAAAGGAATGAGATGGCGTATTTATTAGAATTTATTTCTTAAAATAATTCTAGTGTAATTTCTTAGTGAAGTCTGAATAAATGAATAGATCAGTAGCTATTCTCTTTTCTTCAGTATTTTATATTTGAATCGCTTCTGACTTTTTTTGTGTGTTATTTCCCTTCTCAGTGTGCATTTTTGCTGGGAAATAAGGAAATATAATCACTTAGGTTGAAAATGATTGGAGTTTAGTAGCATGCATAAATGATTTAAATGCAAGTATCCTTCCATTGAAATAACATTTAAATAAAAATTACAGAAGCATGACTTGGGGGATAATTACTGCCATATGAATAAGATTGAATGAAGAACAAGAGGGAATCTTTTTTAGTCTGAAACTCCTAATTTCAATAATGGCATTAGTATTCATTGCACTTGGTTACTATTTATTGAAGGAATGAATTGAAGGCATTTATATTTTGACAAAAATATCAATAAATTGAACTCACAAATAAACACATGAATGGTTGGAAAAACTGAATTCTAGCAAATATTGTAGCTCTTTTTTGGGGGTTCACTTATTAGAAAATGTACAAATGTTTCTCCATATCTTCCTGCCTCTTTGTCTGAACAAAGCAGTGACTTGGTTACCATCAAAAAAGCAAGTTGTAATAAAATGTTTAGTTTAAAAAATTGAATGTCTAATAGTATAATATAGCAGCACAGAAAAACCCTGAGAGGTGACCACAGTGACAACTGATATCTATAACTTATAAAAGAAAATAAATGTGTGCTGATTGTTTTCATAGTTTTAATTATAAAAGTGTGTTAATAATTACCAACACCATAAAAGTATTTCAGTAGAGTTTGTCACCAAGGATCAACCACACAGGTGTATCAGTGGGCTTATGCTGTGCTAATAAATCTCAGTAGTTGTAAACAATACATGTAAATGTCCTTCTCAGATTTTCAGATCTGGAGAGTTTCTGTTATCACCCCAGTCACTCAGGACTCAGGGTGCATGCAGGAGCATTCACTCATCCTTCAGCTTTTCTAATCTGAGTTTCTTCCAGGATATATTTTAAACTGAGGTTCTATATCGCGTTTCCTTTCAATGACTCATTTAGAGATGTGTCTCCATTTTATACTTCTCTTTCTGCCTTTGCCTTTGTGGATGCTGTTCTTAGAATTTCGACACCGTTTCCTTCTTGGATGATGCAAGTGAGGAAGTCCATGTAAGTAAGCTGCACTTTGCTGTATTCCTCTGTCTGTGTTCTCCACAGTACTAACAGGAAATCCTATCAAACTTTACTGAGGGACTGGATATGATTTATTTTAATAAAATCAAGAAGAAGAAATTTTACAGTAACATACTAAACACAGTATTTTCCAAGTCTAGGCGTTTTTGTAGGTTGCTTTTACCAGGTTACTAATGGTGCTAAGCCCTAGATCTCTATTCTTCCCCAAACTACTGCCTTTCAAACTTTTACCTACCAAGTTTTTTGTTTTGTCTTGTTTTTTTTTTTTTGGTTTTGTGTGGTACAAACTCAGGTAGTTTCATTTGCTGGGCAGGGCTCTACCACGTGGACCAGCATACATACCAGTTTCAATACTCATATTGCCCCAAGATCCACTTCCTTCCTCATGCACGTAATCTTCATGTAACCCATTCAAATTTACACTTAATCTGCCTATCTTCCTGTACTTCACAAAGTAAACTTTGAGATGTCCCCTTGTCCAAGCCTCCCCTACCTCAGACGTGGTCTAAATGATCCGCACCCTCAGTTGCAAAGCCTGGCTGGGCAACCTCCTGGCCTTGGCAGGGCTTTCCTTTCAGTCTGCAAAGTTTATGGAGCAGACTTTTGCATGATTGCCACCTTTGAAATGTCACTTGTCAAGGAGACCATCCTCCATACCTGAGTGAAGACTGCCTTCGTTCCACAAGAACACCACTTTCTCTTATTTTCTTCATGTTCCTTATTAAGATCTGATATATCATTATTATCCAGAGGATTAATCTGAAAATTGTTTGTTTACTCCTGCTATGCTATAAGTTTCATTAGTGTAGGACACTTTTCTATTCTTCCTTATCTGGCAAAGTAAACAAATGTATATTTAGCAATAAACATTGCCATTATGTAAACATAATTATTTTATAGAAAAGTAGTCATAGAATTTTAGTATTCAAATGCTAAAGAGTGTATTAAAAAAAACAGAATTTAGTAGATCAGAATTTCACAAAAATTATTGACTTTTTTTCTTTTGTGACACAATTATGAAGTGTTTTGTTCTCCATCTTTTATTCTAGTGACTTTAGGTTTTTAGTGGTTATCACAGATCAAGGAAGGTTACTTGAAGAACCTAGCTTATAACACCTTTGATTATTTTCAAATATGAAATTTTAAAGATTATAAACATTATTGTTTGCTTTTTAGGAAAGCCCAGGACTAGCAACTTTATCAGACTTCTGTACAATAAATACGGGACAAGTTTACACCCAAAAGGAGTTGAATTACATGAGTTCAGATTTCCTTTTCTGTCCACATTACTCATCCATGTGGACCTATTATTATCAACTTTATTATAATTAACAGTGATATGACCAAGCACTAAGGGTCACTCTCTCCTGAGGGAATGAACCATAGCAATAATGGAGTAGAAAAAAATAACTTAATTTGTGGTTCTCAAAATTTTTATACAATGGTGTTGTTGAGTAGTTGCATGCCTTTCCTGTGTTTGTCCTGTCTGCTACTCAAGACATTGACTCAGATTTTCACCTTTACTTGCCACCTTGATAACCAGCAACACATACTTGTTAAGATGTATTGGAATCATATGGCAATTTATTAGACATTTAAGGATATGTAACTAATAATTTTTGTTGGCATGAATATATTTCCTCCTGTGATTGTCAAGTGGCTTAAATAAGCCAATATTATTGTTGACCTTTATTAATTTTAAGTATCAAAACCATAATATTTCACTTTAATCCCAGAATAGTTACTTACGTTCAAGCAATAACTCATATTAAAATCTTTAGCTGTGATGTGGCAGAGGCGAAGTTGATACAAATCAAATCACTATGAAAACTGAAGGCATTCATACCCATTTCTTAAAGGGCTATGTGAAAACTCAATTTACATACCATAAAATTTGCCTGTTTTAAGTGTAAAATTCCTTTTACTTTTGTGCAATCAGGATGACTGCCCAGGTGTACAACTTTACAGTCAGTCCCTAATTCCATCACCAGCCCCAGGCTAATTTGCTCTCTGTTTCTATAATCTTGTTTTTTTCACCCAAAAGATGTTTTTAAATCTTAAGCTGGGCCTCCTAGTGCCACCTCTGTGCCAGCAGGTTGTTGTAAAATATGGTGAACCAGAAAGTACCCACCCATTCCCAAAGGAGCCGCCTGCAGTCTGCATGACACAGGCAGGGAATGGAAAATTGAGAAAGCAGCCCCTGATTTTAATTCCTGCTGGGCCTTCTTTCTTTGACCCCTGTTGTTATGGCTTTAATAACTGTACCCTGACCCCAGTTCATACATTGAAGACCTAACATCAATTCATGGTATTTTTTGAGTCTTTGGGGATGATTGTAGAGTTGAATTAGGGTTCATAGGAAAGAAGCCCCAAGGAGCTGTTTCACCTGCTACCAAAGGAGGATGCAGCAACAAAAGGCTTTCTACAAGCCAGAGAGTCAAACCTCCATAGACATCACAACTGCTGGAAAGTTGGTCTTGGACTTTCCACCCTCCAGAACTGGGAGATGCTGTGTCATTGTCATTTATAAGCAACCTGGTTTATGGTGTTTTGTCATGGACTAAGATGCTCACAGAATGCCACTTCTTGCCAGAGGATTAGAAGTGGTGATTGAATAATTATTCCTCAAATTCTGCATGCTGTTGGTTAATTTCCAGAATCCTAATAGACCTGATTTGAGTGCTGTTCACTTTTGTCATGAGTTTGAAAACCAACACAACTCAGCACCAGGATCCCTGAGTCTCATACAGGTTCAGGGCAAGAGGATTTTCTGAGACTCTTACTACTCCATTCAGAAGGGCCAACCTCTTATACTTATTTGAATAAAAAAAGCCATGTAGGCAATTTTGATATAACAAATACTATTACACAGTAACATTTAATGAACACAGCATTTGTTAGAGTAAGGTTTTGGACACTCTTCAACCTAGCACTGTCACAATAAATTGAAGCAAATAGTAACTAATGCAAGTATTTCTGTTTTAAATCCTATCTGACTTAAAAAATTTTAAAGACAGTATATAAATGAAAAATAAAATATTTCTTACCCAATTGGTTTCCACATGATAGAAGATTGTTGTCCTATATTTGTTATTTGTTCCTTATTGATGATGGTCATTTCTATGAAGTCTTGTTTATGTGAACACTGCTTTTCTGTTGGATTCATTCCATGTGTTGAATTACTTGATTTTAAACAGACTAAGTTTTCTACAAACAAAATGATGCATTTATTTGGAGAACTTTCATCATCATAGAGCTCATCACCAGAAAATATGAATTCTGTTGGTTGAGAGAATTGAATTCATGCAAATGACAGAAATCTGTGATGATTAACTTTATGTGTCAATGGGTCTAGTCCATGACAGCCAGTTGTTGAGTCAAACACTAGTCTAAGATGCTGCTGTAGGGATACTTTTTATGATGCGATTGAGTTTATAAACTGTCTTTAAGTAAAGTAGGTTATCTTTCCTACTGAAAGAGGGCAATCCCACTCCTAGGGATATACCCAAAGGAATGCTACTCAGGTACTCCAGAGGCACCTGCACACCCATGTTTATTGCAGCACTATTCACAATAGCCAAGTTATGGAATCAGCCAAGATGCCCCACCACTGATGAATGGATCAAGAAAATGTGGTATTTATACACAGTGGAATTCTATGCAGCCATGAAGAAGAACAAAATGTCATTCACAAGTAAATGGATGGTACTGGAGAACATCATCTTAAGTGAAGTTAGCCAGGCTCAGAAGGTCAAAAATCAATAAGAAACCCAAAACTTGAAAGTGTTTGATGTGTCCACTGCAGAGGAGCTAATACAGTAACCTTAAAATGACAGAGGTCAGTATGGGAAGGTGATTGGGAAGTAGTGATGAGGTCAGGTAGAGATGAATCAATTCGGGTTGTAACATACTTTTGCATGGAAGCAATGCTAGGAATTTCTCTGTACAGCTATCCTTATCTCAACTAGCAAAAAAGCTTTGTCTTTCTTATTATTGCTTATGTCTACTCTTCAACAAAATTGGAGAAGAGGTCAGAACAGTTTCTGCCTGGAAGTGAGGGGAATAGGGGGAGAGAGACGGGGTAAGGGACATGGGGAAGAGATGGCCCAAACAACATATGCATATATGAATAATAAAAAGAAATAAAAAGAAAAGGGGCCTTATCCAATTAGCTAAAGGTATTCTGTGTCCATAGATATTCTTTGTCCCTCGTCTTTCTATTTAAGACTAGAACTCTTTGAAATTTATGTGGTGCTGGTTTGCCAGTCCCTGTCATTGCTTGAGACAATTTTGTATAATAACATTTGATTTCTTTCTCTCTCCTTATATTTTATATGATAAAAACATATAGTAAGTGTAGGGGAGATAATATGTCACACTATGTATTCCATATATACTATATACAGGATGTATAATACATTTGGAAGCTACATGTATATGTATATGTTTGTATACAGTATATGATATACAGTACATATGTATCCTACAAACTTTATTTCTGGAGAACTCTGAGTAATATTGGAAATATAAAAAAGAGAGCATTCTCTATTAACCATTGATAAATATATATATATTTATATGTATATATTGCTAAATTTCATCTCTTACTAAACATCTTTCCAAATCTAACTGCAAATTAGTACTATTTAATGTTCAATTTGGGAACCAATACATGCTTCTTCCCCCTCCAGGCCTTCTGATAAAATGTAGAACCCTTTCCAGAATCCAAAGAGAGCACATTCTACTTGGTAATAATCAAGAAAAAGTTGTACGCTGTAGTATTGTAATAATGGTTTGAAACTCTTCTTTCTGTTTTCAACATTGAGAGACTAAGACGTGAAAAAAGTGTGCTCGTCTAAATGCTAGTATCACTGTAACTTTGGATGCAATTCTATATTTTATTTCCTATATAATTTAAAAGACCAATGGATTAAAACCAAATATTGATTCATACTTTTGGACACACAATATTCAAAGATAAAACTGTGATATAAATAACTGAAAAGGTTGGAGATGGGGCTGTAAATGAGAAAGGTTTTGCCTGTTGCTGCAATTTCAAGCTGCTATAAATTCAAATTTTAGCACTGGCATTTTAGACTATTGAAGCAATCCTGTGGTAACAACAAAGAAAACAGTTTTACAATATATGCAAAAGAAAAAGAGAAGGAAATTCAGAAATTTCAAGGAAAAACAGACAGGAAATGGGGGGTCCAAAAAGTTATAAAGCTTATAGAAAAAAAATAGGAATATGTGCATCTTAAATTTCTTCCACAATCTGTGTGTCAGTCCATCTGCTGCTCTCCACCATTCCTTTGGACTCTGTACTCTTATCTTCAATCTTCCTTTTCTCTTTCTGAGGATTTCAATTGTCCTGTCTTCAAGTTTGCTGATTCTTTCTTTTGAATAAATCTGCCTTTAAGCACTTGATAATTTTTTTATTTCAGTTATTATACATTCAGATTTGGAGTTCCTTTTTCATTGCTTTTTAATTCAATTATATTAGCATAAATTAATTGTACAAGTTAGTTTTATTGTGATAATTATAACATGCATATAATGTACTTTGATCTAATTCATCTCACCTGTATTACTTTCTTAACCCCCTCTCTATTTTACCCTGCTTTTTAACAGTTTTCAGTGAGTTTCATTATGCTATTTTTATACATATATAATAAACTTCTTTCTGCATATGAATGAAAATGTGATATTTCACTTTCTGTGGTTTAATCTCACTTAATATGATGTTCTCCAGTTCCATACATAATGCTGCAAATGACAAGATTTCATCCCTCTTTATGGCTGAATAATATTCCTTTACATGTATGTATCACATTTTCTTTATCAATTCATCAAGGTTTCATAGCTTTGTTATTGAAAATACTACTACTATAAACACGAGTCTGCAGGTGTGTTTCTTGTATATGGACTTACATTCCTTAAGATATATGCCTAAGTGTGGTATTAGACTTTTAATCTCTTTATCAATATTTCCATTTTCTTAGTGCATAATTTTCTTGATTTTTTTTCTCTGTCATCCTTTAGTTCCTTGAGCACCCTTAAGATGGTTGGTTTAAAGTCTTTGTCTAGTAGGTCTACCATTTCTTATTACTCTGGAATGGTTTATATTGTTACTGATGTTGCTTTCCCTTGAATGGCTACACTTAACTGTTTCTTTGTACTCTTTATGGCATGTTGTTATTGAAAATTGAACATTTGAATCTAATGATACAGTAATTCTGGAAATCACACCATTCCAAACATTTTCTGCTTTTTTGTCTGTCTGTTGGCTTGTTTGAGTTTGATTATAATAGGCTATTACCAGTCTGGGGTGTACACTTAAGGTCTCTAAGATTGTCTCTCCACCGATGCTTTTATCTAGGCATGCACAGTAACTGTTTCATTTTTTCTGTACATGTTCTTCCTTTTCAATATCCTAGTCATTAATATCAGCTCCCAAAAGGGGTGAAGAAGAAACAATAAATAAGGAGTGCCAATCCTTTAAATATCTCAAAGTTGTTTCAGAAGGGAGGGAAATGCAACAGAAAGTTGTCCATAACAATGGCTGCCCTCCTCTGTGTCTGCACTTCTGCGGTCAGAGATGCTCGTGTGGTCAGACACAGACCTCAGAATTGGGAGGGCAGGGTCTTCACAGCCCATCCATCTCCTTCAAGCTGCAGGCATCTTGTTCTAGAAACACATGTGTACCCTCCAGACACAGAAAAGAGGCATGGAGGATCAGTAACACACCTATGCTAAGATGTGAAATTGCCCAAAATTAGCTTCAATTTACTGCCTAAACCTTTTCTCCAAACTCATTAACCTCCGGGAGGTGCCAGAGCTCCAAAAAAGATAATTCACCCGGACTCTTTCTGTGGAAGCTTTTGCGCACATGGGAAGGCAATTTCCTGACTCTTCCCAATCTGCCCTCTTCCTGGAGTCTTAACTCACTTTTAAAGCAATTCATGTTCTTGAAAACTATAATAAAAGTCATTTTCTCTTGATTTTTTTATTACACTAAGCGATTCAGAAGATATGTTAGCTCTAGTTATTGTACATATTTTCTTAAACAAAAATACTTTAGTTTTATATTTCCTAATTTATTCTTAATTTTTATTGTGTCTTTGAATATTTGTTTAGGATTTTCAGACCAGTATTTCAAATTGTGTTAAAAATGGCTTGAAAAATTAAGAAATCTGAGAGAGAGTTGGGATTAGAGAATCTATTTTATTTTGTTTTAATGTACTAAATAATATGTCCATTTTTATAACTAAATACTGGGTAATGAGTTTTGTAAAGAATATTATGATTCTTTGGAAAAAGTGAGATATCACTTATTTTCCTGTAAGCTTTGTGCCTATAAGATAAATGACTACAACTTTTTATAAATTCATATGTCACTTGTACTAAGCAGCAATAAAAACTTTCACTGTAGATATAAGACAAACAAAAAAAGACATAAATGTAAAAATTACATCTACTTCAAAACTCCATTAATTTCAACACTTTTAATTATGATTGACAATAAAGATAAATTATTATTTATAACAAAAAGGAATGTGGTTCATATAATAGCTATTAAAATGTATGTAAACTTGAAGTACCAGGTACAAGTGAAGTAAAAACTTACTAAACACGGTGAAGGATTTGTTTATTCTTTTTTTAATAAAAGAATTTTATTAAATTCTTTTATTAAAATTCTATGTAGTATTTCTCAGGTATCCTCATACCATGTAATTGAAGGCATTACATACAACAAATACACATTTTAGGGTTATATGCAGAAGCTTTCTAATATTGTTACTATCAAGCGAAAGAATTTCAGGCTTTCATTAAGAAAATTTTATTTTCTTAGAGGCACCTAATCCTCAGTCCTATTTAGGATGTTGGTTATTTCCAATCTTCTCTCTCTCTTTTTGTCTAGGCTGGCTTTGAACCATGACCCTCCAGATCTCTGCATCTTGAGTAGCTAGGATTCCAGGCATGAGCCACCAGCGCCTGGTCAATTTTTTCTTTTTTCTTTTGTTCTCCTTAAATGTTAACAATTTTTCCTGGGGAAAGAAGAATACAGCAGAACAACTACACAAAGTTTGAGGTCAGAACACTGGAAGAAGAGTAGAAAATGTTCTACTTATTCCAAGGTTAGCAATTATTAACAATGTACATGAAAACACAAAAGAGTGCATGAAGCCAGCACTGATAGAGCTGAAAGGAGAAACACTGGAGTCTTCAAAATCCCACTTTTCAATAATGGAAGATCAAAGAAACAAAAATCAACAGAGTTGGAAGGAAGGAAGGAAGGAAGGAAGGAAGGAAGGAAGGAAGGGAAGCTGCAGTGATAGGGACTTACTAGCTTTACTATATAGGGATTTCCTCATATCTAAAATTCAATATTTCATTTGTATGAAGGCGTAGTAGCAGTACCCAATGAAGCACATAGCTGTTTGAGAGTTTAATGAGGTATTGCAGGTAAACTATCAGAGTGTTTGAAACAGTAAATACTCAATGAAATATAATATAGCATTTATAATGAAATATAAATAAGCATTTATAAAATTTGAAACATTACATAAATGAACATTGTACATTCTTTGTTAATTTTGTCCCAGACTAGTTTTCTATGTGCATTTTTCAAACTCTTTGTTTCCAGTAAGTTGTCAATTTTGTCAGTTCTGAGTGTTTATATATCCTGTCGAATCTCTGGGAAGCTTTCTAAAATGGCATCACATAAATAACTCAACTTTGCCCCTTGTTTTAGTGTTCTTGGACTCCCAAAGCAAAAGCACCAGAGTGTAAGTGGTATCTACAATAGACATTTATTCTTTCATGGTTTTGGACACCAGATGTTCAGAATCAAAGTACCAAGAAGGTTTGCTTCTGGTGAGGCCACTTGCCCTGGCGTGTAGATGGATACCTGCTCAATATGTCCTTCAGTGACTTCTTTTCTGTGCCTGAACAAGAGGGAAATTTCCTGGTGTCTCTTCTTTTTATAAGGCCATGTATGGATTAGTGACCTACCCTATGCCCTCACTTGACTCCACTTCCTCCTAAAGGCCATTTTTTCAAATTTCCTGACATATTAGGGATTAGGTCTTCAACATATGCATTTTGGAGTACACAATTCACTTTGTAATGACACTTATACCCTATGTATCCTTTAGTTCTCATTTTAAATATTCTTTAAACTAGATTCTTTGTAACTTGTTATTGCATTTGATCACTTTTTAAGCAGTCATTGCATTTGTCATAATAGAAAATTCACGCCAAATAAAGGGGCTGTGCCTATTTTGTTCACCGTTACAGCAGAAGGTCTTTGTCCAGAAACTATGCATAATGAATGGTGAACAGTTTCTTTAACACATTGAATTGAATTTACTTATGTGAACATAAATAAGTACTAAGACAAAATTATTTTTAGTAATATAAATATGAGGATGGGGTTTTGTCTACTTTTTCCTTAAAGAAAACTGTTAAGCTCCCTCCTCACCATGTTAAAAACAACTAAAATGAATGTTGAAAAACATCTTGAACAAGTAACTTTGAGATTTCCGTTAAAAATTTTGTCTTTGATATTTTAGAAGTATTTGGACATAGAAATGTAATAAATTATTCCTGAATTTTACTATGATGTGATAACCTTGAGACTGAAGAAGTCTGGTTAAAAAAGGAGTATTTTACTAGTTTACTCATTATTATAAATATAATTATCTGCATTTGAAAGAAAACAAAAAGAAAGTATATTTCAGAACTGAGAAAGAGGATTATCTTAACCATAGTTGCAGACAATTAAAAGTATAATCACATCTTCTATTTTATTTTATTTTATTTTTAATAACTGATAAAGTCATTGGCAATAATTTTTGAAGACTAAAGACATTTTTCCTTTTAATGTAGAAGCAATAGGTCTTTTGTTTTGGTCATCTCACTATGTAGTTTTATTCTTTGAGACTTATATTGAAAAACACAGATATAGTTTATTCATGCATATTGTTTATATTATTCACCAGATACTGTATAGAAGAATTTACTTATTCTTCCTATGATTGAAGAGAGACTTGTTCCATTTTGTTTAATTACAGATGTTATGTTTATATATGTTTTGGCTTTATATACTGGTGCATATATAGGTTTCCTTTAGACTGTGTGGTAGGTCTGACATTGGTGGGGCATGAATATTCACCAGGAGATTCAACTGGAACACTTTTTATCCATTGGGTTGTCCTTACTCATTGATCCACAGGAGTTCTTTTTTTACATATTTGCTAGTAATAAGGTTTTCATTATGTATGATTTGAATGTATTCCCCCAATTTGTGACTTGTTTTTATAACTCTCTATGGTGTTTTAAAAAAAGAAAAATTGATAAGTACACTATCATTAATTTATTAATATTTTACTTTGTACATTTTGTTTGAAACATTTGTTAAAGTCATGAAGATGTCCTTGTTTTTCCTCTAAAAACTTTAAAGTTTCGATTTTCACATTTGGATTTTTAATCCATCTGGAATGGGTGTGCATTAGTTTTGTCATATGTGACTCTCTTTAATGTCCTCTACATAGTCACACTGTGTTACACAAATCACAGACCCCCTCAACCTTTCCATAATTTTTCTTATTTGAAGAAAATAGCAGACTTCCTAGTGACTTAAGCATTATGCCAATTTATGATAGCTTCTAGTAGTTTTTAAAGTTTCACAGAAATACATTTAGTTAAGAGAGTTTTATGCAACTCTCAAAATAATTTTTATTGTACATTTGCAATGTTAAAAACTGAGGGCTGGTGGAGTGGCTCAAGTGATAGACCACCTGCCTAGCAAGCATGAAGCCGAGTTCAAACCCCAGTGTCACCAAAAAAAAACCAAAAAAAAAAAAAAAAAAACTGAGCTATTAGTGAAGGTGAATTCAAATATAATATATTGTAAGAACTTTTACAAATGTCACAATTTACCCTCACTACAACAATTACGTAAAATAAAAAGCAAAAAAGGAAAATTCTGATTATTCTATATGTGCAACTCCACAATAAGAAGGTTTTATCTCATTTCTTCCCCTAGATATCCAAATGGCCCAAACCATCACTTGCTCCTTTTGTTGGTTTTAGATTATAGGATCTCCCCTGGGAGTCCGCCATCCATGCCTTTCCAACCTTCAGCCAGTGGCCTTCCTATATTCCTCTACATTTTCCATTGCTTGTTTTTACTGTTAGTAGCACTCTCATCAACTAAGGTAATATTTATTTACTTTTTAAAGATTTGTTCCTTCAGTGGAATATAAACATCATGAAAGCAAGAAATTCATCTGTTACCTTAACTACTTTAAACCTCATATAGTATTTACAGAAATTGACTCTTTTTCTTGGGGACACTATTGTGACTATGATATACTGAACATATTGCTCTCTGTAGTCTCCTAAATTTCACAGCCATTGCAAGGCAACAAAGCAGGGAGTTAATGCAGGAATTGCCTGTGTTGTTCTAACTGTATCTTACCAGTGAGGACTGAGGTCCTTGTTCATATGAACCTCTTGAGGGGACTGTAGCTTAATGTAGACTGTGCCCAGAGAAAGTGAGAGACAATGTACGGAAATACAATAGTAATATGCACCCATCACATTAAAACTGTTCTTCTGTAGAAAAGACCTTTAATAAATATTTGTTTAATGAATGAATGAATGATGTGTCTAAGAACTATACTGAATTTCAGGTAGTATGGGAAGAGACTGTTCCTGTAAGAGATCTGTACCTACTCAGAAACTAATTTTATTGACTGATAGAAGCATTTTTTAAAGAAAGTCATTAAAACTATCTATGTTTTAATTGTACTGTAATTTTCTCTTTCCATCTGGTCTATGTTGTTAGACAAATATAAGATGAGAGAAATGAAAGATAAAGAGGAGGAAAGATCTAGTGTTGATAAAACTGACACAGCCCAGTCCTCTTTGATATTACAGCAAAATTACTTCACTCTCGTTGGGTTGTTAAAAGTGAATCCATAAGGGAGCCGGGCACTGGTTGCTCACACCTGTAATCCTACCTACACAGGAGGCAGAGATCTGGAGGATCATGGTTAGGAGACACTCAAGGCAAATAGTTCGTGAGACCATTATCTTGAAAAACCCTTCACAAAAATAGGGCTGGTGGAGTGGCTCAAGGTGAATGCCTGAGTTCAAACCCTAGTATAGCCAAAGAAAAGGAAAAAAAAGAATCCACAATGTAATGCATGCTCTTTCCTTCCACTTTTAAAAAATAAGTAAGTTTAATTCAGGCATGGTTTATATTACTTTATGAAATGTATTAACAGTTTATGAATTCGACTAATAAAGTAAGATGTGGGGACACGGAGAGAATTGTGGTAGGGAAAACAATTCCTGCTCCTGAAGGTACTGGTGGTATAGAGAAAGGCAGGCCAAAAAATCTGACCTAGAAATATGCCCCACAAATTATTTCTTGTTTTCTACAATCACATATTTACTTCAGATTACACTGATTTATTCATAAAAAAAAGCTTTGCACCTTGTTCTAAAATAAGAAAACTTATAAGTGTGCACACATGAGAGCAAAATGAAAAGTAATTAGAAGTGTGGAAAAAAGAAGTATTGGAGCAGAAGATGAAGCCAAAAATGTTGGCACATAACTTTATAATATAATACGAGTCAATCATCCCCAAGTAAGCGTGGGTCAGAAAATGAATCAAGAACTACCTAACATGCATCGTAAGAAGACTAGTTTCCATTATTTTTGCCTACAAGATAGTAATTAGTCCTCATATTTAGATATTTTATTTTATTGAATTAATATTAAATTTAATTGTTATAAACTGAATTTATATGCTTTGTCCATTACTGTGTGTACTTTTTCTCTGAATAACTGAATGAAAACAACTGGCTATAAGTGAAGTAATTTTATTATTCTAATTTAATATATTTAAAATGGACATTCGATCATCTCAACATTTAGAAGCTCTATTTTGTAGTGATACTTTTGTATCAACTACAATAATTTAAGATTATTTACTTTACATCAATTATAAAAATATGATCTCATGTTTAAATTTCTATTATGAAATCAGCATACTGCATGTTTTTGATTTCTATGGTAATCTATGATACAGGACCTTCCAGGTAGGAAAAACAGGGCACAAAATTTATTTTTCATTGTATTTGTCCAAAGTCATGGTTTTTAATAAACTACATAGATTTTTAAGTTCCCAGTATAATGAAGACCAGTCATAAGAAAATATAACTGTATAAAGTACAGAAATCAATCCTCAGTCACTTTCGGATATGCTACTTCAGGTATGTGTTCAGTTACCGTCTTGATCCTACTGTTCTGCTGTATGATTATTGAAATGATCAGTGATTTCTACATGATGAGTAATATGTTCTAATGAGCTTTAATTCATCTCCCTGATTTTATTTCTTCCCTTTAATATATTTCCTGTTATCTGCTTTGCTAATTTTCTAAAAATGGTTTATACTGCTCCTTTAAAACCATGATGTTCTAATTATCTTCATTGACCCAATCGCTCAGTCAACCTAATTTCACATTTGAAGTTGAGCCACTAACAATCCACTAATAACTGACAGTTACAACTGAATCTATGAGCAAAGAGCCAGATGCGTTATTCACTTCACAGAGCCTTAGTTTATCAGAATTACCCAAGATAAAAGAAAGAACGAACTCACATGGAACACAAAAATCTTGCCCATGTCAAATTTTCTCCTTTGTCATTACTTATCTTTTACATACTTAATCTTAAGATTAATAATCAATAGTTATACACTACTTAGGATAATTTCATAAAGCTATATAAGTTCCTTTACATTTATTTAATTATTCAAGAATACTGGTTGAATGCCCATCATTTGTAGATATGACATTAAGTACTTTGAATACTATGAATTAGCTAACTCTTAGCTTTCTAAGAGTTAAAACTTGGAACATTTAGAAAATTGTACAATTTAATATCATTTCATTCTTAAGAATTCTGAAATTAGATAAACTTACCTTTCCAATTTAATGTTCCCTATTTTCAAAAGCTTTAATTATTTTAACTGGATAGGTAACCAAAGGGCATTCATGATCCGTCAGAAATTTCTCACAGTAAGATCCATCTTGCTGCATATCAAAGTTCAAACACACTGATAACACTGGGCTGTACACCGTGGTAAGTGTAGGCAATGAAAGGAAGCTCACCAAATGTAGAAGTTTAGTTTTCACGATGGCAAAGGTTATCTCGGTGAAGCTCTTCCCTCTGAAACTTTTGGTGCATGATTTCAACTGCTGGAACCACACTTAACCAGCTTTGAATATCCATTTTACCAACAGCAACTGGCATGACTTAAAATTTATTTCTTAAAATTTTTGTCTGAACGTTTTTCCACCATGAAATTTAAACTACCATATGTTTCAGATTTGTAAGAAATATTAACATTATATATATATATATATGTACATATATATATAGTACTTGGCATAATAACAGGTACATATTTAGACTTCTTATGAATTAATTGAAATTATTCATAATAAGTTTTGACTCTAATTTTGTTTTTTTCCAAAAATATTTTAAAAAGGAAACAACTTGTTTGTGAAGACCTTTGTAGCTATAATACCCATAAAATTTATATTCCAAATCGGTACAACTTGACAGAGAATTGACACTGTTAATAATTTTTTACAGATTTGCATCAAGCTGACCAAGACAAACTTGGATTTTTGCTCCCTCTGAGTAGAGCTTTTCAGAGGCAGATCTGGAATTCAAATCAGTTTTGTCCAATTCTACCTGTCACACAAATCATCTTAACAGCAAAACGGGTATGTTAAAAACAAAGGTCAACAAAGAAAAATTACGTAGCTGTCATTGTGAAGTAATCCACGTGCAAGGGACAAAGTAGGAGGGAAAGTTCCAGAGCCCCTGGAACACATGCAGTCACATCTTTCCTCAAAGACGGTGGCTGACACAGCCCCTTCCTACTTTTGCTATACCATTAACATGGAAGGTATAGAATTCCATGGGCCTCTCTCAACCACCAGCCAAAACACTCACCAGAATATGAAGACTTCTCCTTGCATTTTTCATAGATTATTTAGACATATCTGGGATCTTAGACTTTCTATAAAATGGTCAAATTTCTTGTTATTAAATTAATGAGACTGTTTTAAAATATTCTTCAAGGCAGATAGCATTAGAAAATACTATAAAATGACAATGATGATTGGAACAGAAATGAGAAGCAAGTTCTGAAATTACTGTTAGTAGTCAAACAAGAGTCAGACCTAGAAAGTATTGGAAATATAAAACTGGCCAAGACTATACTTTTTAGAAAAAATTAAAAATAACAGGTATATTTGTTAACGAGACTATATTAACAACAATTAATAAAAATAAAAAAATAAGAAGAAATACACTCTTACAGTTTGTGTAAATCTGAAAATAATGTATATGGACATGATTTCTGAATGAGAAGAAATGAAATCAAATACAAGTCTAAATTACCTAAGTCACAGTATTCTGATGATTAAGGCTTATTGATAGAAGGCTTGCATTACTATGTATGTATGTAAGTTCAATGAGAGTTTAATACTTTTTAAAAATATTGAAACAAACTTCACCACTACTAATTTTATACACACCTCATGTCCTTTTGACCATTCATGTCATAGCTTAGAAAAAAATACAGTGAATTCAGAAAACTCAGAGTACAAGAATTTAATGTACAACATTTTCTAATGTAAAGACTGAATTTCAGCAGGTATTGTTCCCATACATTGATACTGAGTTTAGACTTCAGTATAAATTTCATAAGTTATGACATGCTTAATAACATAGCTTCTGCCTTCTCTCTATATTTCTCACATGATATCATTGCTTATTTTGTTTTGATGGAAAGAATTAAGTAATGAGGTAGCTGGTTACAATAGACATTTATAGCTTTACTAATATTTCTTCCATCGATGAGTTATATTTTATTCTTTAATCTCCAGAGGAAATAGGTAACAACTATAGTATAAAGTAATAGCACATGTGAATTTATGAATTTTTTCTGACATAATAACCCTTTTGAAAATCAACATAAAGTTGATAAGTTGCTCAAAAGTGGATGATCTGAAGATTATTGGGTAACTATTTTGAATATTGAAAGAAATGCTCTTTCAAGAAAAAAATACCCTCTCCATACCAAAACTCTCTCATGTGAAAAACATGGGCACTTTATTTTGTTCCTATGTTCTCATTTGTAAAATTGGATGAATAATATATCCTGTACTCTAGTACTGTTTGGGAGTTATAAGAGGCAATTGGGATCCTTTACTCTATGACCAGAAAAACTAGAATTCTGGTTCTGCCTTTATTTTTGGAGTTAGTGGAATAACATGAGGATTGGAAGTGTCCAATCTTATGACTCCATTCACAACCATGGGGAGACCTGTCGGAGTTTGTCAGGGAACAAAGTATTTTTTTTTTTTGGATAAGGGTTACAAAAGGCTTATTTGTCATCTAGCCAGGATGTACTCATTCCTTACAGGTAGATTTCCAGAAACTATGCCCTTGTGTAAGGGCTGGTGACCCTGTGATCTCACTTCTGATGTCCTGGTTCCTGTTCTGGTCTATCCTTCTGAACTAAGCCCCATCACCTCCCCCCACACTCTTCTTGATAATTTTACTTTTCAACCCAACATGTGGGGTAGCTTGAACTACTATTTGTAGATTACTGCTAATATTTTCTAAGAGAAAACGTTGGCTTATCATTTCTATAATGTTGTCATAAAATAAAGTGTATCAGAGACACCAAATACCCACCTCGCCCTTTTTACTAAATTTCATGAATATGTTATTTTAAGCCCTTACATCTGTATCCTGTGAAAAGCAGTCTATGTTGGCAAACACATTTTTCTTCTTGCCCCATCATGCATTGTTCAGAATTAATTCTGCTTAGGGCAATATACTTTGTAGATAGAGAGAGGGGACTGGTCAGTGATTGAAGGGTTGGGATTGTGCTTTACATTTCAGTTTCTTTCAAATTGCAGTGGTGGCTTGGGAATGAAAGAATTGGTCATCACTAATGTCACCAGTTAACTGTTAGTATCTTCCTTGGAAGGTGAGAGAGCATTGGAATATATCAGATCCCTGCCTAGCCTCCATATCTGCCATCTCCAGCCCTCAATAAAGAACAAGTAGTTAAGATAACACAGTAAAGGAGGATAGGAACTTGAGTGTTGCCTATCTCCATTGAACTTCAGTCTATTTACATCTGGAATTCTAATTGCAATAGCTGGAGGCAGTTCTTTGAATTGAGATGAAATAATTATCTCTAGAAAATTACTATTAAAATGTCCAAATGGTTTGCCCCTCATTAACAACAGTTTACTTTATCAAGTTAGGGAATTAGCACTCTCTATGCTCTGCAAATAAAAGAAAAAAGTGTCAATTTTGCTTTGGGAAATTGAAACAGCTGAAACATGGCCCCAGGTAAGAGGGAAAAGTCTACAAAAGAACCCCACAGTGGAACCTGACCTCTTCCTGGAAGCTGTAAGGGAAATGTGTAGAATCATGGTACCTATGTTAGGTAGGTAAGGAGGCTAAAAGCAATGACAACATGTTTTTCTAAAGTTTCACCTAGGGGTGTTTGTGATGTGGCCATACTTTTGATGCATCCAGAGATCTACAATCTCTCTGAATTTTAAAAAAAGTTGGGGAAGGAGTTTCTCTAGTGTGCTGCAGAATTGCTACAGGAATTCTGATAGCTTTAAGCATTAGAATAAGTTTTCAGAAGGCCTGATAAACTCTGATTTTATCAAAAGTTTTATTTTATTACACCTTAACTTGGAAATTTCGGGTGATAATACATACATGGAAAGGTCACAGTGAAACTCCAGGTATAACTATCTTAAACAAACAAAACGCTTTATTTCAAACATGAAGAGCAAGAAAATAAAACAGATCCTATCTGAGGCTTGGTACCAATTGGAGGGGGGAGGATACAAAGAAAAGGTGTAGGGGGTGAATGTAATAGAAATATTATGCAGTTACATATGAAAATGGAAAAATGAGACCTGCTCAAAATGTTCTAAGAATGGGGGAAGGGGAGGTACAGAAGAACAATGGATAAGGTGAATCCAACTAGGATGCATTGCTAGTAATTTTGTAAATGTCACAATGTACCCCCAGTACAATAGTATGATAATAAAAAAGAAGAAAAGAAAGTACGGTAGAAAGAAGTGCTCAATGCTAATAATAAACCTTTCTTTAAAATTATCTGCATGTAATTGTCTAATTCTGAGAGAAAAACTTTTCTCTGGCAATATTATGTTTATTCGGATAGTTTATTTTATATTTATATGTAAATATGCACAGAAGTAAATATGTGCATATCTATGAAAAAATTAAGTTTTCCTAAAGGCAAGAGAAAATAAGGTATTGCCTTCCAAGACATTTTATATAAAATGCTTACTTATTTTATAAGATTTATAAACAAGAATGTATACATACAATGGAGAAATTATAATAAGTAGCCACTGAAATCTGATCCTAAACTCCCTGACCAATGATTTTGATAAAACTCTAATGCTTAAAGAGTTGAATCATTAGGACTGATGGCACAGCTTAAGTGATAGAGAGCATGCCTAACAAGCATGAAGCCCTGAGTTCAAGCCCTAGAATTACCAAATAAATGAATAAACAGTTGAATAACTAATGTTTTCAAATAGAAACAAGTAAGTTAACATGAAAAGTGCACTGGATTATGGACTTTGTTTTGAAAGAATGTGAATGGGAGACTCTACAAATCATTATTTTTAAGTCACACATGTAACAATAACTTAGTGAACAGCTAAGTTACTCGTGGTTTCAGAGAAGCAGATGACTTTCCACATTTCTTTAGCTCAATTAAAGAAATGTTACCATGTCAGGAAAAAAAGTACCCTTTTCTTGTGTGAAAATGAGGAAAAGTTCTGACAACAGGTCAACATACTAATTGTGTGTGCCTGATTTTACTATTCATACTAAATTGTCTCCTGTTGCAGTAAGAAGTATATCAGACATAGCAGGCACAACCTTTAAGTTTAAACACCATGCCACTAGAGAAAACAGGATTTCAGTCTCTAGCTGTTGAAAACAACTACCCTTTATAGACAGACCATCCACTGTGCTATTTGTCACCATTTATGGAAACATACCGTCCTCTTCCTGGAGATCACAATGTGCATTTTGTTTAGGAGATTTCACATTGCTTTTTTTAAAATGACATTTAAATTAATTTGCACATTACTTAACCAAAGTGTTACCCTATTATTAGGATAATCTAATATTGTATTATCTGAAGTAAAACTGATAAATAAATTTAATTTGGTTCTGCTCACCTATGACAATGGAACAAAACTGTAAAATATAATGAATCTCAACTCACAACTGAGAGAAACACCCTAGTATTCTACAAATTGCTGCAGTCATAAGATGTCAGCATTTTGATCTCTGTTCACCAGTGGGATAAGACTCATGTGTCTTATAGATAAATTTAATTAAAGAGTTTGATATGTTGTGATTAACTGATGTGCACTCTCAACGTGAAATGAAATATAGAACTAAATTTTTTAATAAGCAGGGAAGAATACTAAGAAGGTTAGAAATTAAATGACATTCTTTTAAATCTTTTCTCCACATCATAGTTTTGTTCTTTAAATAGGGAAAACCTTGGAAGGTCATTTAATTCAGAGATTCCAGAAATGCTCTAAGATATTTTTATGTAAATCTTAAGTGACTCAACATAATCAATGACTTTATCTGAAAGTGTGCCCTACTGTTTCTTATGAATGGCAGAAAAATAATATCATAGAACACCAATTAATCCCTACCATGTTAGAGCTGCAAAGATCTTCAGCAATCTATAAAAACAATGTACTACATGGTGTAAGGAGAGACTTGGCTGAAACAATTTCATAGCTACCTAGTAAAAATCCTAAGATACAGCCAGACCATTCTCCCAGAATGACAATATTGACCTGTTGTTTGCTTCTTATGCCCATCTTTGCAAAAGAGTTTTTAGAAAAGTAAAATCTGTTTTTCACCAAATGGTTCATGTTATGTTTTGGAATACATCTTAATACATTTTTCTACTGCATGTTTACATTCGCTCTTGTTCTTCACTTAACATGACATATCAATAATTTTTCTATCAACTAGGCATCTAATTGATCTAATATTCGTTTATTCATATTTGCGTACATTGTTTGGGCCATTTCTCCCCCCCATTCCTATCCCCTCCCTCTCCCCCCACACCCCCTTGTTTCCAGGCAGAACCTGTTCTGCACTTTTTTACAATTTCATTGAAGAGAAAACATAAGCAATAATAAGAAAGACAAAGCGGTTTTGCTACTTGAGATAAGGATAGCTATACAAAGAGATTCCTAGCATTGCTTCCATGCACATGTGTGTTACATTCTAAGTTGATTCATCTCTAACTGTCCTTTTCTCTAGTTCCTAATCCCCTTCTCATATTAACCTCTGTCACTTTAAGGTTTCTGTATTAGTTCCTCTGGAGTGGGGACATCAAACACTTTCATGTTTTGGGTTTTCTACCTATTCCTATATCTTCCATATGTGCTCTACCCTTGTCATGTGACCCAAGTCCAACCACATTGCTGTACTTACCTTAGATCTAAAGTCTGCATATGAGGGAGAACATATAATTTTTGGTCTTCTGAGCCTGCTAACCGTGCTCAGAATGATGTTCTCCAGTTCTATCCATTTACTTGCAAATGATAAGATTTCATTCTTCTTCATGGCTGAGTAAAATTCCATTCTGTGTAAATATCACATTTTCTTAATCCATTCATCAGTATTGGGGCATCTTGGCTGTTTCCATAACTTGGCTATTGTGAATAGTGCGGCAATAAACAGCACTATTTTTAGTGCACCTGCTGTGCAGCTGCCTCTGGAGTAACCTGAGTCACATTCCTTTGGGTATATCCCCAGGAATGGGATTGCTGGATCATATGGCAGGTCTATGTTTAGATTTTTAAGAAGTCTCCAGATTTTTTCCAGAGTGGTTGCACTAGTTTGCATCCCACCAGTAGTGTATGAGGGTTCCATTTTCCCGACATTCTCGCCAATACCTGTTGTTAGTGTGTTTATAATGATGGCTAGTCTAGGATGGGCTGCAGGAGGAAGAAGCCCTGGATGCCCACATCATGTGGTAGGACCTCTGTGCTCTTTTCATCTTTCTAAGTTTTACTTCTGCAAGGATAGAAGCCAGGTTGAATTGATATTTTTATCAAGATTTTTTTAGATCTCAGGATGAGTGATAAGAGAGAGGAAAAGGTTTTCTGAATGGCTATTAATAATGATCATTAATAATTATATGTAATTTTAAGTAAATGATGGCTATTCTAACAGAGGTGAGGTGGAATCTTAGTGTGGTTTATGGCTGGAGATGGTGAGCATTTTTTCATGTGTTTTTTCGCATTTGGATTTCTTCTTTTGAGAAAGTTCTGTTTAGTTCACTTGCTTATTTCTTTATTGGTTAATTGACTTTGGGAGAGTTTAGTTTCTTAAGTTCCCTGTATATTCTGGTTATCAGACCCTTGTCTGATGTATACCTGGCAAATATTTTCTCCCACTCTGTGGGTGGTCTCTTCAGTTTGGAGACCATTTATTTTGTTGTGCAGAAGCTTTTTAATTTTATGAACTCCCATTTGTCTATACTTTGTCTTAGCTGCTGAGCTGCTGGGGTTCTATTGAGGAAGTCCTTGCCTATATCTGTTCTTTCCAGAGTGTGTCTGGCTCCTTTCTGTACCAACTTTAGAGTTTCGGGTTTGATGTTAAGGTTCTTGATCCATTTTGATTTGATACTAGTATAGGGTGATAAACATGGATTTTCAACCAGCTGTCTTTAAATATAGCTCCTGTTTTTGCTGAATATCACTGTCAATTATAATATATATGTAGATATACATATAATAAATTACCACGAAGTAAGTAACAACATGTGATCAAAGTGCAACTTGAAAATGCTGGGCTCAATTTTCATGTCAGGTTATCTCTACTTCGTGGGTGGAATGGGAGAGTCAGTAACAATGTGCAGAGGAGCACGGACACTATTTCAAAGTGTCAATAAAAATATAATCATTGGAGCCCTAGTATTTCTGCCATTGACCCAACTGTCCACTTAAACTCAAGCTGTAATCATAATGACTGTGATGAAAAGGCTCTGGAAAATGATACCCAAAGGGTTTTCGGGATATTTCTGCTGACATTGTAACTGCGTGCATGAAGCCATGTCAGGCTTTACACCCAAGGCAGAGTCAGCTTGCAATGTGGAGCGCTCAGCTGTCACCAGGGCATCCTAGGTAATACTGTTTTAAAAAATGGATATAGTCAAAACAAGTTTAGACACACTGATTACTTCAGCTTTCAGGGTAAAGAATTCTATTTGAAAGCGTTCTTTTTAAGCACTGAAAAAAATCTTTAAGTGTAAATAAGCCTTGGGGAGTTACTTCAAATAATGACACAACCTGAAAAGAACAGAAGCAACAAAATTCCGTGTCTGAAGTTTAGATGGATGGTCACCACAGTACAGCATTTTATAGCCTCACTGGAACAGAGCAAACATCACCTTTTAACGGGAAGTCATAATTTAATTTTCTTAGCTGATATAAACTATCTTTCAGGCTTTTTAACAAACAAAACATGTAAATAGGCTTACTATTTACATGTTTTCAGATGTTATATATGTCCATAACCTGAACCAGTAAAAACAGGTTGCATAACTGGATACACATTTAATGTATTCATTTCTGTTTTCATTTTAAGTTGTTTTAGATAAAAAATAAGAATGGTTTATTACAGAGAAATTAGAGGGAATACAGACATTATTAACCTTTGCCAGACTGTTCACAAACTGCTTCCCTGTGGTGCTGTGGATGCAAGTTGCTGACTGATTGCAAAGCATCAGCAGTCAGCAGTAGACTGGACTGGGAGACCTGAGGCCAGTGGAGTGCCTTGTCTAGGTAGTTTGATTTCAGAGTAGACTATGAGGAGCTGGGGGAGTGGCTCAAGGGTCTGCTTAGCAAGCATAAGGCCTGGTACTATAAAAAATAAAATAAAATAAAAAAACCAAAATGTAGTAAACTACCTCACCACAGGTATTTAAATTAAAATATTTATTCATGTCGCAGCAACACAGCAGCCCTCAGCATACTCTAAGTGCAAAGTGTCTACCACTAGACCACTTGATTAATTATTTTTACTCCATTCATATTTGCATAATTTGAGTACATATTCAGTGAATTTGTATTTTTAGAATTTGACTGCTCATAGTTAGTAGTGGATGGGTTCAATGATGGATCACTTTGATTGCATCTTTCTGTTAGTGTCCACTCTTTTAATAAAATAATCTTTAGTTTATGACCTTTTCTATGAAAAAGGGAGACCATTATGTGTTCCATGGTTTGTATCAAGGTTTGCTACACTAGTCATTCGTGGTCAGTTAATTTCTCCCTGTTACTGGAAAAGGAGTGAAGTCAAACGTTTAGTAAAATAACTATACGACCTATGGAAAATGGGTCACTTGGAAGAGTCCAGGGGTAGGAATGTGGTTCACTGGCTCAGTGAGCTAAGAACCAGTGTTTGATCCTCAGAAATCTCCCTGCCAAAAACCCCCAGAAACTCCATATATTGGATATCGGAATCCCTGATATTAATTAATTTTTTGAACAAAGAAAGCACACATTTAATGTGCTTGAGTAAGAAATAATACAGCCATCATAAAAATGAATTTAATGATATTTTTATCATATAACCCTGATGTAAGTGGTTTTGAGCTTCAAGTGCTGAAAGAAAAAAATTATACATGCTCATGTATGTGTTTATACACATTTAATTTTTAGCTTCACAGTTCATTTTTTTATATTCTGCTATAAAATCTAAGCAGAAATATAGTAATTAGGCATTTTTAATTCTTTAATTTTATTGGAAGAATGGCTGTGATCCTGTACCATTGTAAAAAATTCTGCTGTCTCAACTGTTCTCAACCTTACTTTGCAGTGGCTAAGTGGCATGGATTACGGCCCGCACATTAGGCCTTTTCTTCTTGAAATCCTAGTTGCAAATTGGAGCTTGACTGCACTAAATAAGAGCAATTATGCTTCTCACTTAGTTCAACTTCAACAAATTTCTTTCCTAAAGCCACTTGGAAAAAAAATGCAACTTAATCAGCTTTGATCTTTAACAGTTTTCGGAAATGAACTTGGTACCTTTTTAAATTAGATTTCTATGCACAACTGCTAGCTATTGCTTTGATTACTCAACCTGCCAAGTGCTCCGATCTGTGGGTGCCTGAGCACCCATGCGTCTCATGGGGCTGCATAATCTGTGGACCGTGAACTTTTCAGTAGGTGTAATGACTCTTTACAGGTATGAAAAGCCAGGAAGGCAAAGTCAACAATTACAGGGCCCAGTCCATGGTAAGTCCCCTATAGGGAACAGAGATCATTATTTGGAAAATTCAGTTCAACACATAAAATATTGAGGACAAATTTATAATTAAGAAAAAATACAAATTTACCCAGTTCTCAATATTTGTCTCCAAATGTAATTAAATTTTATATTTTCTCATTACAGCATCCATAAGGACAGGGATAGTGTTTCAAATTTTGATTTGTATGTATGCAGTCCAAAACTTATGAGTACATCAGTAAATGCATTAAATGAAAGGAGAGACTGGAAAGTAGAAAAATAGAGGTAATTTTTAAAGGCCAAATTAATGTGTTAATCCTTTCAATAAAGGTCTCAAATTACAGAAAGCTTATTTTCATTTTGTTATCACTCAATACAACAGGAAGTCATTCTATGGTTATACAGCTATAGAAATTGGTCCCTATGCTTTTACATCTCTCTTTCTTTTTTAGTAGAATATTCACACACACAAAGAACTCTGAACACAAAATCCCAATAGTAACTGAAGCCAGGAGTTTCTTGAAAAAAAAAGGAGACACCAATTTCTTGTGACAATTGAGAGCATGTTTCTAAGGTGCTTAAAAAGGAGTGATTGTAATTGTGATCTACCTGTAAACATGTAAGAAATTTAATGAGAATGAGAGGTGGTGCACCATATGAGTTATCAGGCTTGTTAGGTATGAACTTATTCTTTTAGCTCCATTCCCTTACTCATAATAGTTTTTGGTTTGGGGATTTTTTTAAACAAAAGTGATTCTTCTAATTTGGTATACGTTCATTTGTTCTAGTAGTTTTGACTCATTTTGGCTTTTTAATTAAACACTTAAGATTATTATACGTTCATATGCAATTTTTAAAAATAACATTGGGATGGCAGTGGCTACAGTGGTATAGAGCCAGGTTAGAAAGTGTGAAACCCTGAGTTCAAACCCCAGTACCACTAAAAATAACAACAATAACAATACTAAATAGAGAATTTTTTTGCACCCTTTACTGATTTCCAAACTGATAGTTTCTTGTAAAGCTATGGCAGTGCAATACCACCTGGATATTGACATTGACACACTCAAGGTGCAGAGCAGTTCACAAAAGAAAGCACTCATATACATGCATGTAAATGCAAAAATGATACCTGTTGAAACTGTTTCAGGAATCAGGGGAGGGAGTATAAAGGAGAGTGGTCAAATATAGTATATCTGATGCATTGTAAGGACCTCTGTAAATGCCACAATGTACTCCCACCCAACACAATGACCAAAAAAACAAAAAAAGAGCCCTTCACTTCAGTTGGGTTTGGTAACCAAATCCAGTTCCCCACTGAATCCCTTTCTTCATTAATCCCCAACAACCACTAATATCTTTATACGTCTCTTTCATCTTTTTTACAGTAAATTTCCAGTTTGCTCCAGCACTAATTACTGAAAAGTTGTCTTTCCTTCATCAAATTGACTTTGCATCTTTGAGCATGTCCATGTGGGTTTTTTTCGGGTTCTTTATGCTGTTAATAATCTTTTATACTGTTTTATTAATCCATTTTATACTGATGTACTAAATCTATACTACATTAATTAATTTTTTTATACTGTAGCTATCCTTCCAAAATACTCAGACCCAGGATCAATATTATGCAGTCTTGACACCGCTGTAGCTTGTAGCTATATCATCTTCAGGACATCAAAAGAGTGATTCCTAGCAATTTTATACTTCTTTTTCAAAATGGTTTCAATGACAAAAAAATCTCTTTCTTTTTGCATAAATATTAGGATAATCTTGTCTGTAGTTACAAGAAAGTTCTTGTTATTTTGGCAGGAAAAGTATAAAACCCATATATAAATTTCAAGACAATAGACAACTTACTATGTTGAGTCTTGCAATCCATGAACATGGTATTTCTTTCAGTGTATCTATTTCATTTCTATCATCAATCACTTTTATTGCTTGCACACAAATCTTCTTCATTTTTCTTTAGCATAAAACACGTTTGCTGCTTTTTTTGTTTGTTTTTCAGTACTGGGGATTAACCTTGGGATGTGAGCATGTTTGGCAAGTGTTCTACCAATTGATTCTCTCACCCAGCCCCCCAGTACTTTTGTTAATTTTTTTTTTTTAAGATAGAAGGTTGCAGACTTTGTTCAGGATGGTTTCAAACTTACTATTCCCCCTTGGTGCCTCCTGAGACCTGGGATTAGAAGCACATACCACATGCAGCTAAGCATTTCATTTTGAATGATTACAAATTGCATTAAGTTTTAATTTTATTACTCATGTGCTTATGGCTAGTATGTACAAATATAATTGCTTTTAGGGAGAGCATCTGTACTCAGGTTTATAGGGAGGGTCAAATGCTTGCTAGGGAAGAACTCTGTGACTTTGACACACCCAGGCCTTATCACCGCCTTTAAAATATTTACCCTGTGAGCTTGAACTTATTTTTAAGTTCTAGAACATCTTTTCACAGACTCCTTGGCATTTCCTACCAGGGAAACTATATCATTTACAATAAATAGTATCATTTCTTCCTATTTTTAATGTCTTTTATTTACCTTTACTTTTTTATATAATTGTTCTGGCACAAACTTCCAGCCTTATGTTTAATAAAAGTGGTGACCACAGACATTCTTGGCTTAATGTTAGCAGAAAAATAATCAATCTTGTGTTATTCACTGTAACATTAGCCAGAGGTTTTATTCACATATTTTTTAAATCAGGTGCATTATTTGCCTCCATTCCACCATTTCTGAGAATTTTTACTATCCATGAGCATTGACTGGACATCAGATATTGTTTTCCTTTTTATGATCTTGTAAATTTTTCTTCCTCCTCTTCTTGCATGAGTACAATGATACAAATATTAGGCATTTTGTTACAGTCAGGCCATTGAGATTTCTGGGTTTTGGTCTAGGTTCTACTAATATTAATTCAGACTGATAATTTCTACAATTTAGTCTTCCAGTTTATTAATTCCTTTCTCTGTTTTTTCTTTCTTGTTGACCCTAAACTTTGTTTCTTATTTTTCTTATTTTTCATTGTAAAATTTTCACTTCATTTTCTTCAGCTTTTTTATTCCATTGCTGATACTTTCTATTTAATTGTTGTGATTGTATTCTTTTGTGTTAATTTGAAATGCATTTGAAATTGTTCACACAAGCATTCTATCAAAATTAATGAACATTTGTCACCCTAATCCACTTATGCCTATCATCTCAAATGTCTGAATCTATCGATTGTCATTCTTATCTGGCTTGAGATCTCTTCTTCTGGTCTAACAAGCAAGTTTCCATTGAAATCTGCATATCATGCATGTTGCCTTATGAGCTGCTGAATCTCATTTGAGTGTTGGTTTTACTGAAGTACTTCAACTACTCCACCGCTATGTGGTATAGACCTCCACCTTCCCTGTTTATCACCTTTGAAACTTTAGAGAGTGGGCTCTTTGTCACTGCTGGGTTGTGGTGTATGATTCCCACCAACCCTTCACTAGCAGCTCCCTGACTGGAGTGGCAGTGTCTTATTTCTGTTCCTATGTCTCCACTGACCAGGGCCAAGGGCAGAGGTGGCCTCCTTACCATTACTGTGATGAAACTTTTTAGTGTCTACTGGGCCTCGTCTACTACACAGACACCACGCCAGGGTTGAGAGGGAAAAATGGCTTGCTAGGCCTGTTTGAGAATAAAAAACTAAGCTCCTCAGGTAGTCTCCACTCACACAGAAATGTGTGCTCCTGTTATTGAACAACCATTGAGGATAGATGTCCAGTCTCCCCACTCAGCCTTCACTGAGTGATTTATCTCAAGTCATCAACTCTGCAAGTCCTTCCTGCCCATGAGGAAAAATTTGCTGGAATCGGTAAAGTTGGGCTCCTTCTTCTGTCATGTTTCCCTTGTATAGTGGTTACTATGCAAACATTGCTGCTTTAAAAGGAGGGTACTTTCATGGCTCTTTGGCAAAAGACAGAGGTTTTTGGTGAGTCTGATTTTTTACCTATATCTATCTATGTTTGTGAGTTACTGGCTTCCTTAGCTCCTAATCTATCACATATGACACATGGCAAAAAATACTCTAGGAAGCCCACCATCACTATGCTCCTCACATTCCAAGGACAGCAGCCCATCTGACTTCTTACACTCCAGAGTTCTCAATTCTAACAACACTAATGAATTTTAGTTACATTTTGGGAGGAACAGGGAAAAGTGTATCTGCTCGAATTTATCAACAGATGAGCTAAATTCCTTCTATGAGAAATAAATAATATCCTGCATGAGACAGAGAAAATGGTGTTTTATTATTTATAATCACATACAATTTGTAGTAAAAACTTCAGTTCCTAAGATGATTCGAAAGGACTAACAATATTCAGATCCAAGTATCAGTGAAAAGAGATTATGCTGCTCAGAGAGAAAACGGGATTGGATATATTAACGTGAAAACTATTTGTATATTGTTAAGTAATCAGTTGTGAAAATGTATAAGTAGAAAACTGTTTATAGCAAGATAAGGATGAAAAGATACAGAATTTCAAAGACAGTCCCAGTGCAGAGAGAAATCAAAAGATTTGTTGTTTTTTTCAAAATCTATGCAAAAATAAAAATTCTATAATTTTACTGATATATTCTTCTCAAAACAGTTTTGCAAATACATACCAAATATTGCTAATCACTTCTTATAAACAATAAGAATATTTGCTTTAGGAATAATATTTGTTGTATTTCAGGAAATTAAAAAAGGTACTTTAAGCTAGAATGATGTTAGGGGGAGGAACAGTTGCCCTGAGTACACACACACACACACACACGTGTGTGTGCACGCATGTGTCTGCCATACTACAATGACAGGAGGATACTCTCTTCATTCATTTTTGTATGTTAGTATGTTAGGGTGCAAAATACAAGAAATTTGGTAATATGACATCTTGATTGTAAAGACAATATAGACTCATTCATTTCAAATTAAGAGTTCACTTCAATTTTGAAAGCAAAATCTTTACTCCACACATTAATAGCAGATAAACATCTTCACTATTCAATCTAACTTTAATTTTGCAGACAAATAGATTGAAAGACACATTTGCTATTTCTTCTTCATGAAATTGTAGCTGATTGTGAAAAAATTTAACATTAAAACCAACAAAACTGAGGAGAGAAGATAGCAGTGAAATTAAGGAAGAGTAAAGCAGTTCAGAATGGCAGCTGGTTTACAAGAGCAGTGGACACTGACATGGGTGAGCTACAAAACACATGCGAGTGGAAAGCAGAGAAAAGAAAATCAGAGGTTCAAGGTCAGCCAAGGCAAAGTAAGCCAGAGACCTCTCTGATGAACAAACTAAAAGTGAAGCTCAAGTGGTAGATAGCTTGCTTTGCAGGTGGGAGGCTATGAGTTCAAGTCTCAGAATCATCCAAAAAAATCAGAATAAGAATGGAATGGATCACAATTTCCAATATATATGACAAGCACACACACACATGCACACACACACACACACACACTCACACACACACACACACACACACACTCATATACACATTTGAAAACAGTGTATGGGAGCATTAAAAATTTATTTCTCCTGTAGCCTTGAAGTGAGGGGCAATTCAAGAAAAATAGAAAAATGTGTTGGACTTGACAAGAATCCAAAACTGGAAGAAAGCAGATCTGAACATGCATTATTGATTATAGTTAAATATAGTATTGATAAACACTTTCAAAAGCAAGATGGAGGAAAGAAATATAAAAGAAGAAAGAGAATAAAAAGGAAAAGGATATTTGAACATTTTAAAACAAACTTTTAAGTATATTAACATCAAATTCACAGGATGACTTTGTGCACAGGACTACGTACAGTAAACATTGAAAAAATAAGGCAGAAAAGGCCATGAGATTAATTACTAACCAAATGTGACCTCATGAGTATCTTCATGACTTGTGTGGCTTAAGATGAGAAATGTATGGTAGAAAAATCAAAGAATTCTGCTTGTTTCAAAGGCTTTTAGTCCTATTCCAACCATTAATGTCTTAAGGCAACAAATGTTTCCTTTGTTTGGAAGACAAGATGTCCTGGTTTGAATGCACCAGCTTATGTCAAATTCAGGTAATCATTACCAGATGACGAGTATGTGATAATGTCCCATGAAGAAGTCAGGCATAAATACTTCTTTTTTGGGTATTCAGTTATCATATTTACTCTCCAAAACTGACTTTCCTAAAAGCTTTCAATATTATTTATTGTCTCCCATCTGTCCTTCTACAATACTTCTCCTTTTATAAAAGAAATACCACCCCAGTATTCACCGTAAATTGTTAACAAGGATTGTTGTGATAGGATGTAAAACAGTTTATAACAACACACCAAAAGGCAATTACCAAACACTGATGGGACTAGTAAGAATGTTAATAGCAAGGGTAACAAATACTATTATAACTCATGTAGGTTCCAATTTGTATATTTCAACCAAATTGATTAAAACTTAATTAAATTGACAGATGGTAGAACATGAAATCTATTTTTATGATATTGTACTATGCTCTTTTGACTATAAAGCTCAACTATGAAAGTAAATTGATTGGCATCACTGTAACAGAATCCTGACCAGTACTATCTAAATAAGTTTCTGACATATAAATGTGTAAAAAACAGTTCTGAAAACTTTCATCAATAAAAACAAAAGGTAAGAATAAAATTGGTAATAAACCCTGGATCCTTCTACCAAAACCAATAATCATTCACAGGTGATATGTAAATTATTTTGGGGAAAAGGGACGTGGCATTTCTAATATCATGTAAAAAATTACTTATCAGATTTCTAATTATGCCAGTAGTGAAGCAAACAGATCAAACCAATTCTTCTCATTAAGTAACTGAATTATGGGGAAGATACTAATTTTGCATTAAAGACTCTTTAAAGCTGCAAACAGCAACTGATGCTGTTACAGTAATAAGAGCAAAATTCACAAAGGAAGGTTCCTGGGAGACAGATCTAGCTTTGGGGGAACCTTTTCAACTGAAGGTATTTCTGTCACCAGAGTGAAAGGAGAGCTGTGTGAGAAATGCCAGGAAGCTAAGTAGAGTTTTAAATTCACTCATTGGTTTGAGGGGACAAACTTTAGATTCCAGGGCTTCTTTTTCAATAGCTCTGTTTTGAATCTTATCTACATTTGAATTGTAAGTTCTCATTTTAATTTCTTTTTGTAGCACTGTCAACACAAGAGACAGAAGCAACACAGGACAAACCAGGGCACCATATGTTGAGAGGCAATGGGAAAGGTAAATACATGGGCAGATCTAAATTAATATGCACTCTGTGAAAGATAATAGTTTAAAGAGAAATAAATAAGATGAAAGAATATACCAAAAGTACAAATACATAAGAATGTTGACTGGATGCAGGGTCACAATGAAGAACCTAACAAATGATAAAAATATACCTCTACAATTTTAAGGAAACTATGCTACTTTTTACACTTCATATTTTTAATAGTTCTTCAAATATGCAGTAAGTATAAAATCATTTCATTCTAGGCAGTCAATGGAAATATTACAAAGAGAAAAGAAAAAATGTAAATAAATGTTTTTGTTAAAGAAATTTCTTGGTTTTCTTGCCATTAGATATCAAATAAAACTTTCTCTGACAAAGTTTTTATTTTAATTCAATCTTATGAACAAAATTAAAATATCTAATTGATACTTAACCAGGATGTTGTAAGCCCATACCCAAAGTTAAACCTGAAAATTATCCATAAAAATATTTGTGGTGGCAAGTATTGATTTGAAACATCAGTTCTATAGTTTTTAACTTACAACAAAAGTAAAATACTTGCGTAAAAAATGAGCAAGCAAACTTTTCGCTATCATGATTAAATATTTTATATATAATGTGAGTATCTAATGCATAATTTGGTAGGGATAATGTCTAAATCAATGAGTTTTGGCTTGTCTCAACTAGGAAGTAGTGTTGTTTCTAGTTAAAAACTTAAAGGACAATCAGGAGAGTAGAATGCTGGAATGAAATTAGGTCAATCAAGTTCTAAATAGGATTGATGAAATTTGAGCTTAGTGTTTACAAAGAGTCTCAGTATATGTTATCATTAAAGTCCTAATGTCTAAGATGCAATTAAACATGTTCACATATTAAAGAGGGAAAGCAAGACAAGCAAGACATTAAGATGAGGACAACTTGGTTGATATTAATGGATAAATAAAGACAGACCTGGTACAGTGGTTTAGCAAGCTTTGGGGAAAATAGTAAATAGGCATCTTTATAGATGGTAACTTTACACAGGTAAAGCCTGCCCCTCTCTTCTCTCTCAGGATAGGATATCATTCATTAGAATGTAGAAATAATTATTTCTGACAAAGTAAGTTTACTTGGCCCTAGGACAGTTTGACAAATTTGATCACTTTCCCTCTTTTCACCCCAGAAGTTATTATTAAAATTCCTTGGTGTTTAGCCTTTAGGACACCAAATGGACTTGACTAAAATAGAACCTTTCTATGGCATATTATATTTAAAACAATTAGCACAGAGAGCAAGGAAAGAATATTGAAAACTCTAAGAGAAAAATCAAATAACAAATAAAGATAAACCATCAAGGCAATAGCAGATTTTTCAACAGAAACCTCAAAAGTGAGAAAGGCATGGAGTGAGGTATTTCAAGCACTGAAAGAAAACAATTTCAGTCCTAGGATACTCTACCCAGCAAAACTGTCATTCAAAACTGAAAGAGGAGTAAAAATTTCTCATGAATTACTCTACTAACTAGACTTCTATTATTGAAACTTGTACTTCTCATTGTGCCTTCCAAGAGAGACTGTTATGGCAATAATTTGATATATTTCTATTATAGAGTGAAGGCTTATTCTGTCACACATGTAAAGGGACTTTGCATGAATTAAAAATACACTCATGACAATCCTATAAAGTTGTTGCTACAATCTCCATTCCCATTTCCAAAAACTGGTAAAACTTAGAGTAGGAACATAAATTATTCAGTAACACACAATACTCTGAGTAATGGCATTTGAACATTCTTATCCATCTCCTGAATCCATGTAATCTGCCTATAACACTACAAAGGAAGTGAATATGCTAGCATATGACTTTATCATAAGAAGTGTTTATGCAGGGGAGATTCAAGATGGTGGTTAGGGTAGGGAAACAGAATTCCTGAACTCTGCAACTCCAGAAACCACCTCAAGACATGGGAGCTACATTTGGGTAATTCTGATTGCTTCTAGCCAAAATAATAACAGCCTTCATATTAGGTGCACATAAAATTGAAAGACTGACCATTAAAACAGCCTTTAATTGCTTCTAATAGCCAGGAGAATCCCAGCATGGCACAGCTAACAGGGAAAAAGCCCCCTGGCTATTTCTCCCTTTTTCCTTTCAACAAGCAGAAGAGAAAGCATAAACCAGAATGGAAATCTGTGACATCCTGGACCCATAACCTTTGGAAAGCCTCCCTATGCCCTGCTGTGCTGAGCCCAGTCCCAGAAGTGTCTGCCTTGAGAAAAGTGCATGACATCTCTCTTCTGGCCAGTTTCAAAGCTGCCTGCATACAACTGTAGCAAAACAGGTGAGCAACATGTACCACATAGGACTCACCTACTTACGCCCTGAGAATATAGTCCAGTGAAGACTGAGTGGGTTGAACATCCCCCCAAGGAAACTGAAAAGCATAAATAATGAATTGTAATCTAACACTGACAACAAGCATGGGGTGGGACACTGAACCTGCCCTGGAGAAGGGAGCTTTATCAATATTATCACCAAGGGGATTTCTGTATAACATGTAAACAACTGGTCTGGCATTGAACCTGTGAATGTAATTGCTGGTTTATACCTCCAGGCCAGGGACAGAAGGAGCACATCAACCTAGCTCACAAACAAGTCATTTACAACACAAAAATTAAATCAAGGGTAAGAAAACAGGTAATTAAAACCACCAGGTAGCCAATCAAGAGCATAGTTGCAAAACAGCAAGTGGAGTGGTGGGGAGAAGCAGGGAAGGAATTGCATTCCTCAAAAAAAAAAAAAAAACTCAATGGAGGATTTAGTGGGAAATGAAGAAAATGGATAACCATTTCCTGACTCCAACAAAACAATGATAAATGTCACCAAGGACATCCACACACACACACACAAATCCCTTAAAGAGGAAATCATGGAAAAAGTCTCTGAGAAACTCATGGAGAAGATACTAGATATGTTTAACCAGAAAGTACAAGATGCACTCAAGAAATTTCAAGATATCACAAATAAAGAACTTCAGAAGACACAGAAACAACTAAATGAACTCAGAGAGCACTTCAATAAACACCAAAGTGAAGTAAAGGACACCATAAAAACAGAGATGAATGAAATAAATAAGACAACACAAAATATAAAAGAGGAGTTCAACAAAGATCTGGAAAACTTCAGAAAAAAAATCAAACAGAAATTCTGGAAATAAAAAGTCCCTGTAGTCAAACAAAAAACAGAGTAGAAAGCCACTCTAGCAGACTAGAACAAGTGGAAGACTGCATCTCAGAGTTTGAAGATAAAATAGATGTTAAAGAAAAAAACAGAAGAACTCTTAGTCAAACAACTCAAGAGTTGTGAAAGGAATGTGCAAGAACTCAGCAACTCCATCAAAGGACCAAACCTGAGAATCATAGGCACTGAAGAAGGAGAAGAGGTACAAGCTAAAGTGATCTGTAATATATTCAATAAAATAATAATAGAAAATTTCCCAAGCCTCCAGAAAGATTTGCCCATTCAGGTATAGGAAGCCTCTAGGACACCAAACAGGCTAGGACCAAAACAGAACCTCTACACAGAATATTAGCATTAAAACAATTAGCACAGAAAACAGAGAATGAATATTGAAGGTTGTAAGAGAGAAAAAGCAAATAACATATAAAGGTAAACCCATGAAAATAACAGCAGATTTCTCAACAGAAACTTAAAAGCAAGAAGGACATGGAGTGAGGTATTTTAAGCACTGAATGAAAATAATTTCAGTCCTAGGATACTCTACCCAACAAAGCTATCATTCAAAAACTGAAGGAAGAATAAAAGTCTCCCACAATAAACAGAAACTAAAACAATATATGATCACCAAGACAACACTACAGAAGATTCTACAAGGACTTGTGCACACAGATGAAAGCAAACAAAATTGCAAGAGGAGGTGAAGTATTAAACCAAGGAGGAGAAAATACAAGTAATCAGAGAGTAATGTTGATTCAGCTGCACACATTCAAATCCTTAAAAAACAAAAACAACTAAATGGCAGGATTCACCACATGCCTACAAAATATTGATATTGAATGTGGATTCAAATCTCCCATCAAAAGTCACCATTTGGCAAATGGATAAAAGGAAGATTGAAAATCCGTTGTTGACAGAAATAAGTACTGGCTTAGGGTGAAAGGCTGGAAGAAGATTTACCAAGCTAACGGGTTCTGAAAATAGGCAGGAATAGCAATACTTAGTCAAAGTAGACTTCAAATTTACATTGGTCAAATGAGACAAAGAAAGTCACTTAATACTAATAAAAGGGGCAATACATCAAAAGGAAATGACAATTATCAACCTAGATGCAGTCAATGTTAGTGCACCCAACTTCATCAAGCATACATTAAATGACTTAAAAGCACATATAGACTCCAACACAGTGGTAGTGAGAGACTTAAATACCCCTCTATCACTAACAGATAGGTTATCCAAGCAAAAAACCAAAAAATAAATCCTAGAACTAAATGACACCATGGAACAAATGGAACTAATTGGTGTATACAAAATATTTCATCTGGCAACAGCAAATTATACATTCTTCTCAGCAGCCCATGAAATTTTCCCCAAGATTGATCATATCTTAGGGCACAAAGCAAGCCTGAGCAAATAAAAGAAAACAGAAATAATTCCCTGCATTCTAGTTGATCACAATGCCTTTAGAACTCAACAACAAAAACAACATCAGAAAATACACAAACAATTGGAGGCTAAACAACACATTGCTCAACAACCTGTGTGTCAGAGAAGAAATAAGGGAGGAAATCCTAAGGTTCTTGGAATTTAACGAAAATGGAAACGCAACCTATTAGAACCTATGGGACACGAAAAGGCAGTCCTAAGACAAAAGTTTATAGTCATGAGTGCATATCTTAAAGGGACAGAAAGATCTCAAATAAATATCCTAATGTTACATCTCATACTCCTAAAAAAACAAGAACAAGAAAAACCCAAAACAAGCAGAAGGAGAGAAATAAATAAAAATAAGGGCCAAACTTAATGAAGTCGAAACCAAAAGAAAAACATACAAAAGAATCAATTAAACAAAAAGCCTCCCAGGGAAGATCTGTTCTGCCCTCTTGTTCTTTGATTTTGTAAGAGAAAAAAAAAATGACATTTTTTTTTCTTGTTTAAGATAGCTGCCCAGGGAGTTTCCTTATGACCTTTAGATGTGTGTATATATAATAACTCCAATTGGTTCATGCACTCTATTTTTTTTTCTTTCTACCTTAGTCTCTTTCTTATGGTGATTTCAAATGGTTTAAAATTTCATATGTAATCCTGTACAGATCATATATCAACCGTATTCACCTTCTTCATTTCCTCACAGCATTTGTTTTTCTTATTCTCAAAGCATTCTTAAACTATGCAAGCACACATATCGTTCTGATATATATTGAGTATAACATTCATTACTCAAAATAAATACAAGTTTATTAAAAAGAGAGAGATTTTCCAATCTTATTTAAAAAATAACCTGGATACTTGTTACTTATCATAGGTACTTGATAGGGAGAGAGAGAGAGAGAGAGAGAGAGAGAGAGAGAGAGAGAGAGAGAGAACACTGTATTATGTGGTTTTTGGGGGGAGGGATGTATCTTGCCAAATATTTTTACCTCTGCATTCTATTATAACTTTTTTAACTTTGTTGTATACAAGTATCTCACTCTTAACATATTCTATCATGTGCTTGTTTGTTACCTGACTGGCAGCAACTTCAATGCAGTAGATTTGATGTGTTATCTTACTGTATTTTCTATATTGTTTAAATTGTGTGTATATAAATATGTATGTATTGTATGCATGTGTTGTTTCATATTCTAAACATAATTGAATTAAATTTTCTTACTTTTCTAATATCAGGTATTTCATATAGCTGTGTACAACTTTTCTGCTCTATTTGTTGTCTATTACTTTTATTATATTAACATACCCAATAGCACCATAAAGAGGGAAAATCCAGACACCCACTTTATATTTTTTCTCCCCTGAGGGAATATTTTTGTTGAAAGCCTAAAAAACGTAACTGTAATCTTTCCTGTTACAAAAATAATCATGATTCATTAAGTATATTAGAGTTGTCGCAGAGAGAAAAAGTTTAACTACATTATACACATCAAGAAACTTTAGATAAAATGACTGGTCTGTGTTCGGTGGATTAACCTTATGTAGTAGACAAGATCAATATGATATCTGTTTTGGAATTAGTAGATTAGCATTACATCAGAAGTTGTAAATGGTAACAAAGATTTAATTGATCACAAAATTATGATCAAATTCCACATTGCATAACTGAAAACAGGATGAAAGCAAGCTATATGAAAATAGATGGTAAAGTAGGGTGAACAGATTTAACAGTAACTTATTGTAATTCTCAAAATAGGTACAGGAGAGGATTTTGAATATAGGCTCTGTAAGAAAATAGTAATTGTTTCAAGTGATGGATAATAACTAACCTGATTTGATTCTTATAAAAATGGGTACATGAATATAAATTTAAATTGTAGCTCAAAATGATATGCAATCTTTTGCGATCCTGGCTTAGTGGTAATGGTTTTCTTCAACAACATATCTTGGAGAGTCATTATTTCTTCATTGATTATGAAGGATGAACTTGATGAATGTAATAAACACTCACCAGCAGTTATTTTCTTTCAGAGATTGAAATGTATTATTCCAAGTTTTCCTAAATTGCAAGGATGCTTATGTATTGCTATTATTATGTTCTTGCATATAAATTGATATTTTTCTTGAAGTTCTTGCAGTCTTGATATATTAACCTATAATGTGGTATGGAGATGTTATTTTCTGATTATGTCTATTTGATATTTTCAAGCTCTCCTCCACTTTGATGCCATGATTTGGGAAATCTTCTACTATAATTTCATTGAAAAGGTTTTCTATGGATTTATCATATCTCAGATCCTTCATCTACCCCATGGTTTCTTTGGTTTTATCTCTTTATCATATCTAGAGTTCTTGAATATTATAGTCATGTTTGTTTATTTTTTTTCTGTCTTGCATCTGAGTGGAACATTTCCTCAACTTTATCATAAATCTTTCATATTCTTCCTTCTGTTTATTCTAGTCTAGTAGAAATTCTAGTGATTTCTACTGTGTTTTTTATTTGATCTATTGAGTTTTTCATGTCTAGCATTTACATTATCTCAATTTCTTTGAGTAATTTCTCACTCCTGTTCTGATTGACTACTTTTCAACTGATTTTCTTTATTCATTTATCTATTGCTTGAATCACCTTTGAGATCATTGAAATTTCAAAAGCAAACATTTAAAATTTTTTTTGAATCTCATCCACTGCAGTACATCTGGATTTAGTTATTGATGTTTTATGAGCATTTGAAGTAGGCATAAAGTCTTGAATTTTTATATAATTTGTGCTTCTGCACTTAAATTTGCAATCTTTAGATGTGTTTCTCTTTCATTACCACTCATTGGAGAAAGGCAGAGAGCAATAAAATAATCAACAAGTTGAAAAGAAGGCAATTAATTAAGTGAAAGAAAATAAACAGCTATGAACATCAAATTCTCTCCAAATAATTTTATTATTTTTATTTTTTTTAATTGTTTTATTATTCATATGTGCCTACAATGCTTGGGTCATTTCTCCCCCTTGCCCCCACCCCATCCCTTACCACCCACTCCACCCCCTCTCTCTCCCCCCAACCCCTTGATACCCAGAAGAAATTATTTTACCCTTATCTGTAATTATGTTGAAGAGAGAGTGTAGGCAATAAAAGGAAGGAACAAGGGTTTTTGCTAGTTGAGATGAGGATACATATACAGGGAGTTGACTCACATTAATTTCCTGTGCATGTGTGCCACCTTCTAGGTTAATTCTTTTTGATCTAACCTTTTCTCTAGTTCCTGGTCCCCTTCTCCTATTGGCCTCAGTTGCTTTTAAGGTATCTGCTTTAGTTTCTCTGCATTAAGGGCAATAAATGCTAGCTAATTTTTTAGGTGTCTTACCTATCCTCACCGTTCCCTTGTGTGCTCTCCTTTTTATAATGTGCTCAAAGTCCAATCCCCTTGTTGTGTTTGCCTTTGATCTAATGTCCACATATGAGGGAGAACATATGATTTTTGGTCTTTTGGGCCAGGCTAACCTTACTCAGAATGATGTTCTCCAATTCCATCCATTTACCAGCGAATGATAACATTTTGTTCTTCTTCATGGCTGCATAAAATTCCATTGTGTATAGATACCACATTTTCTTAATCCATTTGTCTGTGGTGGGGCATCTTGGCTGTTTCCATAACTTGGCTATTGTGAATAGTACTGCAATAAACATGGGTGTGCAAGTGCCTCTGGAGTAACCTGTGTCACAGTCTTTTGGGTATATCCCCAGGAGTGGTATTGCTGGATCAAATGGTAGATCGATGTCTAGCTTTTTAAGTAGCCTCCAAATTTTTTTCCAGAGTGGTTGTACTGGTTTACATTCCCACCAACAGTGTATGAGGGCTCCTTTTTCCCTGCATCCTCGCCAATACCTGTTGTTGGTGGTGTTGCTGATGATGGCTATTCTAACAGGGGTGAGGTGGAATCTTAGTGTGGTTTTAATTTGTATTTCTTTTATTGCTAGAGATGGTGAGCATTTTTTCATGTGTTTTTTGGCCATTTGAGTTTCTTCTTTTGAGAAAGTTCTGTTTAGTTGACGTGCCCATTTCTTTATTGGTTCATTAGTTTTGGGAGAATTTAGTTTTTTAAGTTCCCTATATATTCTGGTTATCAGTCCTTTGTCTGATGTGTAGCTGGCAAATATTTTCTTCCACTCTGTGGGTGTTCTCTTCAGTTTAGAGACCATTTCTTTTGATAAGCAGAAGCTTTTTAGTTTTATGAGGTCCCATTTATCTATGCTGTCTCTTAGTTGCTGTGTGCTTGGGTTTCTGTTGAGAAAGTTCTTACCTATACCTACTAACTCCAGAGTATTTCCTACTCTTTCCTGTATCAGCTTTAGAGTTTGTGGTCTGATATTAAGATCCTTAACCCATTTTGAGTTAATCTTGGTATAGGGTGATATTCATGGATCTAGTTTCAGTTTTTTGCAGACTGCTAAACAGTTTTCCCAGCAGTTTTTGTTGAAGAGGCTGCTATTTCTCCATCGTATATTTTTAGCGTGTTTGTCAAAGACAAGTTGGTTTTAGTTGTGTGGCTTCATATCTGGATCCTCTATTCTGTTCCACTGGTCTTCATGTCTGTTTTTGTGCCAGTACCATGCTGTTTTTATTATTATTGCTTTGTAATATAGTTTGAAGTCAGGTATCATGATACCTGCTGTATTGTTCTTTTGACTGAGTATTACTTTGGCTATTCATGGCCTCTTGTGTTTCCATATAAATTTAATGGTAGATTTTTCAATCTCTTTAGTGAATATCATTGGAATTTTGATGAGAACTGCATAAAACAAGTAGATTACTTTTGGGAGTATAGACATTTTTACTATGTTGATTCTACCAATCCATCAGCATGGGAGATCTCTCCACTTTCTATAGTCTCTCTCAGTCTCTTTCTTCAGAAGTTTATAGTTTTCCATGTAGAGGTCATTCACATCTTTTGTTAGGTTTATACCTAGGTATTTGATTTTTTTGGAGGCTATTGTAAATGGAATTGTTTTCATATATTCTTTTTCAGTTTGTTCATTATTAGTGTATAGAAATGCTAATGATTTTTCTATGTTGATTTTATATCCTGCTACTTTGCTATAGCTATTGATGATATCTAGAAGCTTCTGAGTGGAGTTTTTTTGGGTCTTTAAGGTATAGGATCATGTCGTCTGCAAATAGGGATATTTTGACAGTTTCTTTACCTATTTCTATTCCTTTTATTCTTTCTTCTTGCCTAATTGCTCTGGCTAGGAATTCCAGTACTATGTTGAATAGGAGTGGGGATAGTGGGCATCCTTGTCTGGTTCCTGATTTTAGAGGGAATGGTTTTAATTTTTCTCCATTAAGTATAATGCTGGCTGTAGGTTTGTCATATATAGCTTTTATAATGTTGAGGTACTTTCCTTCTATTCCTAGTTTTCTTAGAGCTTTAATCATGAAATGGTGTTGGATCTTATCAAAGACTTTTTCTGCATCTATTGAGATGATCAAGTGGTTTTTGTCTTTGCTTCTGTTAACGTCGTTTATTACGTTTATTGATTTTCATATGTTGAACCACCCCTGCATCCTGGGGATGAAGCCTACTTGGTTGTGGTGAATAATCTTTTTGATGTGTTGTTGAATTTGGTTTGCCATTATTTTGTTGAGGATTTTTGCATCGATGTTCATTAAGGAGATTGGCCTATAGTTCTGCTTTTTGGAGGTGTCTTTGCCTGGTTTTGGGATAAGTGTAATACTGGCTTCATAAAATGTGTTAGGCAGTTTTCCTTCCCTTTCTATTTCGTGGAACAGTTTAAGGAGGGTTGGTATCAGTTCTTCTTTAAAGGTCTGATAGAATTCAGCAGAGAATCTATCAAGTCCTGGACTTTTCTTTTTGGGGAGACTCTTGATTGCTGCTTCAATTTCATTTTGTGTTATAGGTCTATTCAGGTGATTAATTTCCTCTTGGTTCAGTTTTGGATGATCATATGTATCTAGAAATCTGTCCATTTCTTTTAGATTTTCAAATTTATTTGAATATAGGTTCTCAAAGTAGTCTCTAATGATTTCCTGGACTTCCATGGTGTTTGTTGTTATCTCTCCTTTAGCATTCCTGATTCTACTAACTTGGGTTTTTTCTCTCCTCAATTTAGTCAGGTTTGCCAGGGGTCTGTCAATCTTGTTTATTTTTTGAAAGAAAAAATAATTCTTTGTATGGATTTTTGGGTTTCTATTTTGTTGATTTCAGCTCTTATTTTTGTTATATCTCTCCTTCTATTTGTTTTGGGATTTGCTTGTTCTTCTTTTTCTGGGAGTTTGAGATGTATCATTAGGTCACTGATTTGGGATCTTTCAGTCTTTTTAATATATGCACTCATGGCTATAAACTTTCCTCTCAGGACTGCTTTTGCTGTGTCACATAGGTTCTGGTAAGCTGTGTTTTCATTTTCATTGACTTCCAGGAACTTTTTAATTTCCTTGTTTATTTCATCAATGACCCATTGTTCATTAAGTAATGAGTTATTTAGTTTCCAGCTGTTTGCAAGTTTTTTGTCTTTACTTTTGTTGTTGAGTTCTAGTCTTATTGCATTGTGATCAGATAGTTTGCACTGTATAATTTCTATTTTCTTATATTTGCTGAGGCTTGCTTTGTGCCCTAAGATATGATCTATTTTGGAGAAAGTTCCATGGGCTGCTGAGAAGAATGTATATTGTGTAGAAGTTGGATGAAATGTTCTGTAGAAATCAAATGATCTATTGCATATTTTAGATCTTGGATTTCTTCATTGATTTTTTTGTTTGGATAACCTATCTATTGATGATAATGGGGTATTAAAGTCTCCCACAACCACTGTGTTGGAGTTAATATATGCTTTTAGGTCTTTCAGAGTATGTTTGATGAAATTGGGTGCATTGACATTGGGTACATATAGGTTGATAATTATTATATCCTTTTTGTCTATTTCCCCTTTTATTAGTACGGAATGTCCTTCTTTATCTTGTTTGATCAATGTAGGTTTGAAGTCTACTTTGTCAGAGACAAATATTGCTACCCTGCCTGTTTTCGGGGGCCATTGGCTTGGTAAATCTTCTTCCAGCCTTTCATCCTAAGCCTATGCTTATGTCTTTCAGTGAGATGGGTCTCCTGTAAGCAACAAATTGTTGGATCTTCCCTTTTAATCCATTTCATCAAGCGGTGCCTTTTGATGGGTGAATTAAGTCCATTAATATTAAGTGTTAGTACTGATAGGTATGTAGTGATTCCTGTCATTTAGTTGTCTTAGTTGTTTGAAGGTTTGATTGTGTGTACCTAACTTGAGGTTACTCTCTACTGTCTTGCTTTTTCTTTTCCTGTGATTTGATGCTGCCTGTCTTTTCATGGTTATGTTGGGTGTCACTTTCTGTGTGCAGAATCCCTTTGAGAATCTTTTGTAGTGGTGGCTTTGTGGTCACATATTGTTTTAGTTTCTGCTTATCATGGAAGACTTTTATTGCTCCATCTATTTTGAATGATAGTTTTGCTGGGTAGAGTATCCTGGGGTTGAAGTTATTTCATTCAGTGCCCGGAAGATCTCACCCCACGCTCTTCTTTTAATGTTTCTGTTGAGAACTCTGCTGTGATTCTGATGGGTTTACCTTTGTATGTTATTTGTTTTTTCTCTCTTACTACCTTCAATATTCTTTTTTGGGTCTCTGTATTTGTTGATTTAATGATAATATGTCATGGGGTACTTCTATTTTGGTCAGGTCTGTTTCCTGCTGCTGTGTTTGTTTACAGCTCCAGTGGGAAGTGGGTCTTCCCCCCTCTCCTGTGGAGTTTTCTTCCCTCTGACACTCTCACAAGCTTTCCGGCTCCTGGTTGCTGGGCCTGCGCCCCCGCTCCTGCAGGAGCCTCTCTGGCCAGGCCCAGCTTGTTTATTTACAGTTCTGGGAAGGATTCCCCTCCCCACCTCTTTGGAGCTCAGGGCGCCCCACCCTCTTTGCCACGTGTTTTTTGTTCTTATTGCTATTACTTAGTTTCTCTTTTTTTCCCCAGGTGGAGGTCAGTCTGTCCAGGGGGTTATGCTGATCTGACCCAGGGTTGTCTGTGGAAGTACTGCATACCACTTAGCTCACCTTGTCTGCATCTTCCCAAGCCGTCTGGGCGTGGGCGACTGGCAGCCCAGGGACCCTCCTGGTTTCTCTGTTTAACGTGAAGTGTAGATTCTCTGCACAGGCTGGAAGTTTGGCGGGGTCAAAGTTTTGCCTCTTCTCGGTGGCCTTGCCTGCAAGGTGTGTCTCCAGCATTTCTCCAAGATTTTACTGTAGGAGGCACACTTTCTGCTTCCTCCCTCTAGCCACCATCTTGAAATCCCTCTAAATAATTTTATATAGGGAAATAACTAGGGCATTTATAGGATAAAGTAGGAGTTCAATATTTTAAATATTTTTAAATGTTTCAATATTAATAATTAAATAATCAAAAGAAGGGGAATGGAGAAAGAAACAAAGAAGAGGGGAAAAGTATATAATTTTAATGCATTAGAAAAAATAGTGATCAAAAACATACTAAAACATGTACAAACACAAAAATTAGAAAATAATATGAAATCACAACAAAAATAACAACTTCATAAAAGAGGGAAAGAAAGAATATTCAGTATTGTTACCTTGTTGAGGGTGAGAGTAGATGATTCCCCATCTCACCATTGCATGGAACAGTAAATTTATTTTTTTAGGCCAAACAGCTTACAGAATGCCCACCTAGCACTTACAAGACCCTGAGTCTGATTCCCAACACAGCAAGTAGTAAGAAAAGGCTGTTCATGAGTTGGATGTGATTCCCTCCTGACTCTCCGCAGCTGTTTTTTCCTAATCTCTTACTTGTTCTTCCTTATTCATGTCAACTTATTCCTTACCCTTGTCAACTCTATGTCCCCTCCCCATTGGACCTGTGGCAATAGCACATCACTTATGCTGGCAATAAAACATTCTCCACTTGAGTCCTGCAAGGTCATACTCAAGGATTATGGCAAAGCCAACCATCATTTCCAGCACACTGGCTTACAATTTATACTCTCCACTTAAGCAGGTCTGTGTCCCTTTGAATTTGAGTCTCATTCCCATCTAGTCTCATCAGGGTGACCATGTGTTTAGCCAGTGAGAGGGAGAGGCTTTTCAGGTTTGAAGATATAAAGCTGGAGGATCTTTGCCCTCCCTGCTGAGACATCTTCAGCATGACATCTGCTGTGTGAGTTGGGAAGTGTCAGGGGACTCTTTTTGGGTGCAATTGCTGCATGGAATAGCAATCTCCTATCTTAAGACTTATTTTATTTTGTTTATTTTTGCAAAATTCCAGCTATTTGCATCTAGCCTATGTTATCACAAAGAGGATTTTTCTTTCCTTTTTTGTCTGCAGTCCTGTTATGCATACCCTCCCTGTTTCTTGACATTTTGCTTAGTGCTGTAGGCAGAAGACTTTGTTTCTTTTTTAAATCTAGAGTTTAGCATACCTGGATTTCACCAGGTCTGTATTGTCTACTGTTTACTGCTGCCCCCTCACTAGACTTTCCATGGTACCCACTCCTCCCTGTAGCCACAAACCTCTGTTTTGTTTTAGACTCATGGAGATTTAGGAAATTTCTGGGTGTCTCAAACCCTCCATTTTCTGTCCCCTACAAAATGGTTCTCATTTGTGATACCTATGACACTGTTAGGGTTTCAGCAAAAGTAATACTACACAAAAAAGAAAAAAACTGAATTGACCTGAAAGATACAATCGATAAAGTAAATGTTAAACAAAAAATTAATTTCCTTTTCATTATTTATTATGCATCATTTATTATTTACCATTGAATATTGCAAGAAATAATAGTACCTTAAAATATGAAAGAATAAGCAGTTCAATATAATTTTTCAGAATATTTTGGAAAATATTTGTGTATAATTTAAATTATGGAGTGTGAGTTAGAAATTAAAATTTAATCTCTTATTTTTATCTTAACTACTTCATCCAATGCATACTTCAAAAGAGAGTCTGAGTGTCCTTCATGAGTCTGTCACCTCTTAGATGTCATCTTATACAGTTTTGCTATTACTCTCTTTCAATGGTAACTTGCATCTGGCACATTATCAGGCATTGATTTTCACTTCTGTTCCCTATACAAGAGTAAGACTTGAAATGTCTGAGTTGTGTTTGATATTTCATTTGGGAATTCTTGCATTCTTTCCTTGCCACAAAGATCTATTTTCTAGGGGTCTATAATTAATTCTTCAAAGTAAGCTAAGATTTTTAATGCTTTCATTTGGGAGTGAAACATACAGTTGTAGTTAACTTGACTTATGAAACAGTCACTCGACTCAATATTTTTAGTTAACAAAGCATCATTATAATTTAATATAGTAATATAACTCATAGCTACATAAAATTATAGATAATTATCCAATACAGAGATAAAAATTAAATTCTTAAAATTTATTTCCATTTCAATAAATATTTCTCAAAATCTGTAGTGGTTAAAAAAGCTTCATATATTGGATATGATTACAGATAGTGGATATTTGTCTATGCACAATATATACAAAACTATGGATTATTAAAGTATAATAACAATCCTCCTAAAGGTGACAGTGATCACAGAGGGAAAATATACCATGCTTACACATGCCCCATGATAGACACATAAGCTAAATTCTAACATAAAATTGAGCAATCAACAATTGTGCAAGCAGACTTCAAAACAAGTTCCTTTATTTCTGTTTTAGATAATTTAATATAACTAAATTTAAGCATGTACATCTCCAGTATTTATTTTAAATTCTTACACACGATTTATAAGAAAAAAACTCAGAATTAAAATTGACATTAAGTAGGACTGTTACTGTACACTTAAAGGCTGGTAAAGATACCTTGCAATTGTGTTTATATATGTGCTTTTAAAACCTAAATGTTATTCTACTCCCACCTTCTTGGTAGAAAAATATTTTTTAAGAAAGCACTTATAAAACACAAATAAACAAAAAAACAGATGACATACAGTTCTCATTCCCATTAGCGTTCTTAATGATGCTCATTACAACCCTAACTGCATTTTATTGCTGAAATACAATGCCTCTATTTATCATCAGAATAGAACACTGATGCTGACAATCAACAAAAGTTAATAATAATAAAATAGTTCACATAATTTGAAACTCCCTGTGCATATTTTGAGCTTGAAAGTAAACATATGATGGATGTTGTTTTGCCCCACAAAACTAATATGACACTGGTGGAAAGAGGAAGTAATGATAAAGCAGTCTAATGAGGCTAAGTGGCATCACTGATGTTAGCAAATAAACATAGAGTTTCTGAAAAAAATAAAAGGAAATACAATAAATTTCTTATTAAACTAATCTTCGGTTAAAAAAGGTTCTTATGAGCAAAGTTGTAATATTCCTAGACTTTTAGGCATCTTCTAACTTCTCTTAGCAGAATTGCCATCCTTTTGTAATTCTGTGTTTGCATGCATGTGTGGTTGTTTTCTTTTATGGAAAAAAGTCATATTTCTCATAGCATCTTGGGTGGAGAGGCAGAATTCAGATGCATTAACAAGTTTTGGTTTCAGGACCACACAAATAAAATGGTTACTGAAGGTTACCAAGTCCACAGGAATAATTTGTGTTCTCCATTCTTACAGTTGAAGAACTGTCTTGAGATACTATTACTAGGAAGACAACCACCACATTTTGATTGTCAGTATGCTATGAAGTTAAATTTTTAATGTTTAAAAACAGCTGCACAAATATAAGAGTTCTCAAGAACAAAATTAACACCATTTATGACTTCAGATGCAAAGATTATCCTTGCTGACATTAGGAGCACTTACCATTGTCTGTAGGTTTGCACTGTATTCACTTCTTTATCATGTTCTATAGTGACTGTTTTCTTCCACAATACATTGTCAGCATATTTTCTTGTTAATGTACAAAACTTTGTGAATGACATTTAAGAAAATCTTAATCTTACTATTCTAATCTTATTGATCTTACTAATTAATCTTACTAACCTTATTCAAAATGTAAAATAATCTATCTCCAAGTGTGTCTTTGTTAGGATGGTGAGTGGTATGTCATAGAGCCTAGTGCTGGCTTAGACTCCATGACGGGAGTGGACATACCTTGGGTGCCCCTCTCTGGACTGCAGGACCACTGTGCCCATGAAACTAGGTCTCCCCAATCCTTCTGCTCACCGTGTTGCAAGGGGAAGAGTGACAGAATTGACATGACTCACCTGGTTCCAGTCTCAATTTTCACTCATTCTCTCAGGATATCTTTGTTGATGACCTACTATATGCAGAATAGTACCTTCAACAGTGATGAACAAAAACTCACTTGCCTGTCATCTTCACTTGTGTCATTCATTTGTACAACTCACTGAACTGGGAGGTGAGATGAGTCTTCTCTTTCTTCTCCACATTCCCTTTGAAACTAAATGATAAACTTTACTTACACTTCTCTTTATAAGCAGAAATTCGTAACTACCAACTTTACTAATTGAGATTTAGGATATATTTTAAACATACTAAGCATTGTTTCCATAAATGTTAAAATCATTTTTCAAAAAGCATTACAAAGAGGTTTAGAGCCTCACATTCCTTTCAGATACACTTTTCAAAGTGATGTATGGGATCACAAATGCTTTGAGCTATGCTAGAACAAGTGTGAGTGCACAATGGACAGGAACATTTTGATTATTTCTGAGACAGGATCTTGCTTATGTCCAGGCTGGCCTGGACTGTGATCCTCCTCATATGCTGGATGACCACTGCATCCAGTCATTACTTGAGATAGGGGCTCATGGACATTTTGCCAAGACTAGCCTTGAACAGATGTTGCTTCTTTCTTTTTTTTTTTTTTCACTTGAGATAACTATTAATTTGTTCATTAGTGAGAACAGTAAAAATGACTTTGCACCTGATATTTTTGTCATTTTAACATCAACAGTTGACACACATAGCAAGAGGTTTTCTTCATTGAATTTCTTATTTATTTGATTGGACTTATTTTCTACTTTAAGTATTCTAAGTATTGAAATCAACTTATAAATTGGATAGTAAGTCGAGCTTTTAAAATTTTTCATTTATAAAGCCAAATTATCTTAGAAAGGGGATTGTATGAAACATAGTCATAGAGAAAATGGACCGATTAAAGATATTTAGGACTCCAATTTTCTACAACCTAAGGAAATGTGAGAAGAAATAGGAAAGGAAAGGGAGGGGGATGACAGAAGAGGGAGGAAAGGAAAAATATGTTTCAGAATAAATAATAGAGGAAAAGTACGTTGCATTAGTCCAATGAAATACCCCTCTCATTCACTACACACTCTTTTTATTTGGTGTCCCTGACCCTTTTACTTTTATTATGCCCCCATAGTGCATTGGCTTTCCAAGATACACACATCATAAACTTTTAAATAGTGAAGTGTATCTCAACTATACAAGCGTGTGTGTATATAATATGCATACATTCATGTAATATATGTTAGTATAAATAATACACAGACACGAAAACAAACCTTACATACATTGAGAAGTATCCTTCTTAATGATCATGAAGTGCACTAGTATAAAAGTGACCATATCAAGAAATAGAACTTTGTGTCATCACAGTCTCTATCCTCTCCTTCTAGAAGAAACCACTATTCTCACGTCGAACACCACATGTTATTCATGCTTTTTGTTTAACTTTCTATACATGAAACCACATGGCATGCTTTATGTGGCATTTTGAGCCCATCCATTCAACATTATGTGTATGAGAGTCAACAATGTACTTCAGAATATTCATTGTCATTGCTTTACACCATTCTGTTGCATGCATATGTGAGAACCACTGACTTAGTCTACTCTTAATATGTGCATAGCCTGTTTTCATTTGGTGACTGCTGTGTACAATGAGTATGTATATATATTTCTTTGGAGCAGAACTGTTTACTTTTCTGTCAGACACATAACCAGGTGTGGAATTTTTGTGTACTTGAGTATAAATAATCCAACTTTAAAGTTTGTAGATTTATCTCAAGTGATTGTAATCATTTATATTCCCACCAAAAGCTATATGTTCCTGATCTCCACAACCTGTCTAAAATAGTATGGATCTTTATGTGTTTGTGATTCTTCCTGTAGCAGTTCATTAGAATTTTCTTTACCTTTTCCTCATAAAAATGTTAAGATTTTTTTTTTAATTTTAATCGGTTTTATCTTTTTGGAAATTTTGGAAAGTAGATGTTTGTGATCCTTGTTTGTGTTGTCTGTCTACTTCTAACTTGTTTGCAATCACTCACTCTCTATGTAATGCCAACATGGATCCTTGTCCGTGTTCTGGGATGCAGACACTCTTTCTTACATGATATCTTCTCCTTCTCCCTACTAAGGGTAAAACTGGTCAAATGGATGATTCACTTGCTCTCTGATTTTTACTCTTAGATTTACATTCCCTGGGGAACCCTCACAGAAGGGCTAGGCAATCTCTAAACTCTGTCCCTTTTCTAGTGGTAGAATGTACTCAATACTTTTCAACTTTTTTGTACTTAACAAAATAGAACATTTTCTTAAAAGGAAGTCTTACTTAGAACCAAGAAGATAAAAGTAGACCAGAGATCACTGAAGCAGAGAAAATGTCTAAGAGCCTTTTTACCAAATTTTCTCCTACCTCTTGTCCATGCTAGCCCCCATCTATTCTCAAGGGACCTAAGGGTCACCTCCACTAAACCTGGGCTCTGCAGAGAAATGCTTGAAAATCCTGGGTTAGTTCTCACTACTTTTTCATGGATTTCTCAGAAATAGTATGATTCTTGAATCAAACTATTGTTTCAAATAATTTTATCTACTACTTTTATTGTTTACTACTTTTCATCTCTACTATTACCTGCAAATTGAAATTAAACCTCTCTACTCTACCTAAAAGAAATGGATCTTTACCAATTATTATGTATCAAAATGCTATTTGTTTTCTTACTGTGTTGATCTGTGCCTCCAGTGTAATAGTGCAATGTAAAACAGTCAAGGAGAGAGGAAGTACCTTCCTTGTCCCGTTCACGAATTTAGTTCAAATTCTTCTGGTGATTCTATATTAGGAAAGATAAGTCCTAAGGACTAACCTGGATAGATGATAGCTAGTGTAATCGTATATGCACAGGTAGGATGCCAAGAAGAGATTCTTCAATTCTTGAATAGTTTTTAATCAGAATGGAATGCTAATTCTAATTGAAGACTTTTAGCATGTATAGAAATAGCCAAATCTATTCATCTAGTACATTGTATTCACGCTTCTCCAAATATTGATCCAGTCCTGAACTCATGGAATAAAGGACTTGTCATTATGCTGTAGTATTTTCTTAATGTACCATTGATTCAGTGTCTAATATTCTATTTACTATATTTATATCAAAATGACATTTATTTGTCCTTACCTTTGAGTACTCTCTTTATGAGGTTCAGGCATTAATAGAATATATATTTTGTATTTTTAAGACTGTGCACAATTTATGAGGCATTGAGATTTGTGACCTATGGAAGATTTTAAGAATTCCCTTTTGGAAACATCTTGCTCTGGACTTCTTTTTTGTGTTAATTTCTTTCAAACTCTGTTTCTGTTCCATAAAAATTTGGATGTATTAGGAATTGTGGGTTTAACTTTGATAAACCTTATCTTCCTACAAAATTGATTTTTTAAAATGTTTTCTGTTTGACCATCCCCTATTTTTCTCTGAATTTCATGCATTTTCTTTTTTGCTTCGTCTAATTTAATACTGGTTGGGTTTGCAAATCCCAGGATTTTGATAAACAAGTTTATTCTTTTACCATTAATTTATTTAATTCTGTCTTTCTGTTTTTTTTTTTTTTTTTAATTTGCTTTATTGTTTCAATTTGTTATTGTTGTGCTGGGTGGGGGTACATTGTAATATTTACAAAAGTTCTTATAATACGTAAAATATCATACAGTTTTTCACCCTCTCCACCATTCTTCTTTATCCCAGTCTCTCCCCTTTCCTGGAATAGTTTCAACAGATGTAATTTTTCTATTTACGTACATGTGTACACCACTGTATTCAACCTCTTACATTCTTTCCCCACATCCCTGCCCACCTTCAACTGACACCAAACCCCCAGACAGGATCTGTTCCACCCTCCTGTTCTCTGATTTTGTATAAAAGAAAAAGAAAAAAAATAGTATTTTTGTTTATTTAATGTAGCAACATAGGAAGTTTCCTTGTGGCACTTTTATGAACGTATGTATTGTATCGTGAACATTTGTGGCTTTTTTGAGCTGAGAATTTGACTTACTCGTTTTCATTCTTTTTTTATGGAAAAAATACTTAGAACTTAACATTATTCTCTGATCCCTCTTTTTTGAAATCCTGTGAAGTCTACTGTTTTCACATTTCAGTTTGTATTTTCCCATTTATTTCAGACTTGTTTTATAGACTCTATTTCTGTTTTTTACATTGTTCTTTTGAACTGTTATTTTTTCATGGCTTATCTGTTCTTTATTGTTTTTCCAGGAAGATATTAAGGGCATTAAACCATAGAACCCTTTGTTTCTAATAATTTGTGAGACAATCACCAGTGTCACAGGAAATTCAAATAATTTTGCTCATGGGGTACATTTGATTGATTCCAGTTTTGGCTAGTTTTGGACAGTAGTTGATATTTTGCTTTTCTTTGGTACTAATGCTTACATTTTTTGTGTCTAATTTCTTCTTCTGTTTTTATCTCCCTTCATGTGAAATATTTACTAATCCCTGATATATTGAAAGCTAGGACCTGCTTTCATAGTATGTGTGTGTGTGTATGAGTGTGTGTGTATAGTCACACTTTTTAAAACTTATTACACAGCCCAGGAATTCATAGTGCTTCTTTTTTTTTTTTTTTCCAATATCCTGTGATGCATGTTATCTCTTGGACCTCCATTCCTGCACAATACATCCTTCTTCACTTCAGAGAGAAGCACACAGGTTGTTTAATTTTAATAATTTTACTGGTAATCAATTTTGGAAAACAAACATGAAATAACAAATTTGTTAGCAAGGTTGAAGAAATGTCATAAATATCTGATTTTCCTATTTCCACACGTGTTCCTTAATTTTCCATATTTTTATCAAAATGTACCTGCAACCCAAGTCAACTCATGACTTGTTATTCCCTAGCCCATGTAGCACAGAGGATTTGTTATTATAAAATATATAGACCCAAAGTTACAGAGTATAAACAAGTTCTGATAGCAAAACTCTCTTTATTGACTATTTTGTTTGTTTATTTTGCAATGGTCTATAAAGATAATATAGCTGCAACTATCCTCTTTATATAATTTTTAAGAAATAAACTCATAATTCTAAGTTATATAGCAACTGTAGGTACAGTGAGGTCAGTTTGAGTGACAATTTTAAGTTCATTTGAAATCATTGTTTATAAAACTATAAAAATATCATAATAGTTTGTTTAGCCTAAGAATTACATAAGTTTAATTTATACTCACAATAACATAGTTTTCTACCACTTGCCACATAACAGAAAAAATGTTGAGATTTCTGCAAAATACATAGCACATGAATTCTATTAATCAAATCATAGTAAAAGCAGCACTTTTCTTTTAAATTAATGTTACCTGTAAATTAAACTTTCTGATTTTAAAGTAACATTCTAGAAAGCAAATGATTCATTTAATTTCACTAGGAAAATATGAAATATACAAATAATTTTAATTTTTTTGTATGTTTCTTTATTTCCTAGACACAGAAATTGCTACCTTTTGTCAAAAAAAACCTTCTAAGTAAAAGAATTTAGGGAATTTACATGAAAATTTAAGTTAACATTTTGCATTACAATCACCATTATTTAAAAAAAATCCATTAAAATTCACAACCTTTTACAATTTGTTATTTCAAGGTAACACATATTTTCTGCACAGATTGTTCTTGAAATTTTATTCATATTCTTCATGGTTATTTCAATAAACATTCCTTTCCTTTTTATCTCCTTTACCTAATTACTTTCTGATTTTAAGAGAGATCTGTAATACAGAGCTAGATAATATTCTCCAGATGTCTTCCATCTGATAATATTGTTCTGAATGTATAACAGACTTAGCAGCTTTTTGCTCTCTCTTAAAAATGTTCACCATAGTGTAGTTTCATAAAGTGAATGTTTATGTTATACGATAGTAATCGGTCGAAAGACACTTTTAAGTTCCTGAATAACGATATCAGTATACACACAAATGCATGTTCATATTTATAAATACTTATTTATTTCTCTCATCATGCTAAACTCCTCTCTGGACTAAAAGAACATGAAAACAAAATGATGACATCCAGATAGAGGAAGGAACCACAAATAAATGAGCTCTGATCCCTACATTCTCTGTGTTTATGGATAGCTGTCATGTGTCACGTCCGTGGCTCACTGTACTTTTGATATTCAATTCACCTACTTCTATGGTGGTCAGTAGCTTTCCATCATTGTGGAACATTCCCACTTTTCTAAATGACTCCTGCAATATTAATTTTATCCGAGTTGCTCTATGTTGTTACATGATATTTTCAGTTAATCCTAGTCATTGTTATCTTGCAAGATAGACAAATATTGCATCTGATATAGTAGAGGTAGAAAAGTATACAGAAAGGATGACTCACATGCATTTGTGGGGTATTATAACTGTGAATTTAAAGTTGACATCATATCCCACATTTAAAACGTCTCCAACACTAATGATAGCATTCAAATCCTTATGAAATCCTGAACCACAAAGCACTACATGAGGTGTCATTCTCTTGTACCTCCAAATATTATTTCTTCTTCACACACACTGGCACTCTATTCCACCCTTTTCTGTTTGCTGCTTCTTATGGCATCCATTTTCTTTGTCTTGGATATACCTTTGGTTAATTCTCAAACGCCAGTCAAAAATTGCTCCTTCTGCACAAAGCAAGTCACTCCATTTAAAACAGTGGTGTTAGTCACTCCCTATGCTTTTACTGTGCTTGTTTGTCTTCAATGTCATTGATCAATAACTGATATTATATTTAAATGTTCATTATTAGACACCACTGTGAGAATGTGCTGTTTACCAGGACTTGGATTTTCTCAGTTTTATTTATTATCATATCACATACCCTAAAGTTTTTCTTAACAAAATATCTTCAATCTTTTTTATGAATAAATATGTATGCCATTCATTGTTTATCTTTTTTGTTGCTTTTCTGAGTAGCAGATTCTATAAAATAATTTGAAAAGAAGTTGGATATCTGTGGGGTAAGTGAGAAGAAAAAAGCGACTAGATTGAAGGTTAGATATGCAGGAGGTGTGAGATGGTTCATGGCTGTGGGGCAGGCACAATACACGCTCTGCATGGAAGAGTGAAAGTGTTTCGTTTTTTTTTTTTTTCTTTAGAACTTATGCTTTGGTAGGTCAGCACTTGCACCTTAACATCAACACAGGCCAACGTTTTGAATTTTCAGTAAAGTAAGGATAAGTAAAGGCAACAGTCAAACCATAGTGGCCAACTCTTTCATGTAAATATTAGAAACCTGCACCTCTTATTTCTCCAGTCATTTTCAGATATGAAACCTCATTCTGGGTCTTACACACTTCAAGTGACTGACTTTTACATCAGAGTATTTGAAGAATGAAACTATGTCTACCATTTTTTAAAATAATCTCTATCAACTCCACAAAGCATTCACCCTACTTTCCCTGAGACCTTAGCATGACTTTCGGTAAACATCTCTGTGCTTCTTTGTACTCTTCAATAGGGACTCAACCTCAAGGAAAACAAGCTTCAAGAAACTATGAGAATACATGCCAAGTCAGTAGAAAAGATATGAAATATATTTTGTCAAATTGAGCTTACATTTTTAATAAAACATTTTCAATCACATTTGGTATCCTTCAACTTTTAGTGAAACTCTGTATTCTTAAGCAGATTATGTAAAAATGTTACTTGCATAACATTCTGGGAAGAAGATTTAGAAAGTGTTATCTTCTAAAGATCATTTAAATATAAGACTATGGAGCAATTATCCATGGATGCTTAAAACATCAGATGGTGAAAAAAAATCACCTCATTGTGTCAATGGGAGCAATCTGGAGACAAGTAGTGTGTGCTGTAATTGTTTTATTAGTTTTAGTTGAGGAGAAAATGCCTGTCGTAATTTGATTACCTTCTCAAGCCTACATAAGCAGTGATCAAAAAAACACATGATGGTGAATGCTGCCTATTAGTCAAAGAAGTGCTTGAATTCAATTGTGATAATGTCTAAAGAAAATTTAAACTTAGAATTTCAGAAATTCTTGACATACTTTTTAAGATTCAAAGATTACACAAAAGATGACAACTCCAAAGAAAAAATATTTTGTATCAACAAAACAGCTCAACATTAGACGTGAGAAAGAAAAAGAAATTAAGAATTTTTATTTTCAGGTTTCTTTGTCTTTGAAATAATTTATGAACATCAAATGGAATTGTTTTTGTCATATTTACCCTTGGAAGTCTAAATACATCAGAGAGATAGAGAGAGAGATATACCCAACTTTCCAAAAATGTTTTCCCCTTACAGACAACACTCATAATTCAACTCTGGATTTTGAGGTCTGTTTCAGATTCTCTAAATGAATCTAGAATGAATGTGCAAGTCCAGGCTCTGGAAATACAGCACTGCAATTTTTCATCCAGCAAATGCTTCAGCCTTGTTAAATGTCTGGAATCCTTCTTACAGCTGAAGACACAGGATTCAATATTTCTTTCCTAAGAAAGCTCACATCCTGAAAGGTTTGGTGCTGCTTCTTATCCAAAACACTGACCACTTAATAGTTCTGCTACTTTTTCTTTGTAGCTTTCCTAACTTCTTGACTTCTTTTATTTCCATTTTTGAATCATTGTTCTCTAACTGAGAATCTATTTAGATTTGCTTTCCTTGTTTTGTCATCAAAAATCTTGGGTATAAATAACAGTGAAATCCACTTCTAGTTCACCTTCTGCCTGGTAGGACCAGGTTTAGAAAGGGATTTAATTATTTCAAGTGATCTTCTTCATTTCTGAGTCTTCTTCAAGACCTAGAAAAGTAAAGGAATTCATTAAACTCTGAGGCTCTTAATACCAAAGCAGTTGTAAAAGTTTAAGGTACTTAGAAGGGAGATTTAAGAATAGCAATCTGTTTGGAACCAAAGGCTATCGGACTTGCCTTTGATTTGAACTACATTTGTTTATTATTCAGCAATATTCATGGACACATAGCATTTATACTATTTTATGTGAATACAGTGCAATGTTTATTAAGAAATGGACTGACAAGCCTAAAAGTAGTATGGTTTTATGATTTATACTAAAACTGATTTCTTCTACCAATCAAGACTTAGGGGTTTGTTCAGGGACTTAATATTATATATTTTAAAATGTACTTGGAAATAATATTTAGTATTGGAAGGTGGGGATCTGTGATCAGGAAGAAGCTATAATACTGGTGAGGAAGAGGAAGAAATTAAGATTTTGGGTGGACTTTAAACATACTAAATTTGTTACCTAGGTAGAGTTCCAAATAGAATTGTCAGGCAGTAAGTGTATATATGAAACCAATGGGAAAAAACATAAACTTCAATAAGCCTCAACCCAAGTAAAGTGTTTTGTGAGTGTATAGGTGACATGTAATGTTATGAGAGAGGATGGCTACAGAAAGAAGACAGAAATGGTGGTCAAACTACTCAACAGATTAGAGGATGAGAAGCTACAGAGAAAGCAGCTAAGTAGCATTAAGAAGACCCAGAAGAGCAGATGCTCTGATGGAAGTGTCACCTACCAGGAAGCTGTGTGGGCTGGGAAGCCAAGAGAATATGATTCAAGAAGGACAGTGAGCAAGTCACCAAGTCCAACACTCTTAGGTCAAGTGAGATGAGAACTGAGAACATTTCACAAAGGAAAGACATCCCTTTCTAAGATGTTACACTAAAGAACAATTGAGGAACGCATACCCACCTATACAAAGGCTTGAGAGGTTGGTACAATGGGAGGGGTGAGGAGGTTGGGGGAGGATGTTGAGGTGAATATAGTGTACCCTTCCCCAACCTATGCATATATGTAAATGGAAAAATGGTTTTGGTTCAAACTATTCCAGGATTGGCGGGGAGTGGGGAAAAAAGGCAATGATGGAGGGGATAAATTCAAGCATAATATATTAGACATATTGTAAGAACTTTTGTAAATCCAACATTATACCCCCACTCAGCACAACAATAAAAAAAATAAAATTTAATTTGCTTGTTAAATAAAAGAATAAGAGTTGTTTCCAGGACATAATATTGTACAATATTTTAAAATATATCTGGATATAATATTATGTAATTTTTTTTACTGTGGAACTCTCTTCCTCTTTTATTTCAGAAATGAAATTCATTCAAAAGTAAATGGAGCTACTTTGTATGAACTTTATGTTAAGTGCATCGTTCAAAGTCAAAAGTCAAATAGACTGCTGTTTCCAAAAATCACTGAGTTTTATAACTGCATGCAAACGAAGAAGAAAAACATACTTCATCCTTCTATGCTTTATCTTCACCATTTACTACTGTCAAAATTACTTGCACAAAGCTTGTATGTAAATATCAATTATTTGGCGTCTATGCAATCTTTCAAGAACTCCAAATGATGCAAACACATAGGTTTTGTTGTTGTTGTTGTTGTTCAGCTACTTTTTATCCCCTCTGAGTCTTCTCAGTGCTTATTTTGAAAGAAGTGTTTTCTATTCACAACTTTAAAAAAATCAATTACATAAGTGGGATTTAAATTTCTAAGTCAACTCTGCAATTGTAAAGGGGTTTCATTTGGAAATAAGTTTGACATTCAACCCTCATAGTATTGGTTGCATTGCTGTTTACCACAGAGATGTAATCTTCACAAAAATACTATTTGATTCCACAGACGGGAATCAAAGAAGCCATAAACCAGGGTTTTGGTTTCCTGCCATTCAAATGAATGGAAACCGGCAGCAATTCTAACACCTATCCAGTTTCAATTTTGTAACATCTGCAGGCATCATTCTGGAAATGGTAAACATGTTAGTGGTCAGGCCCTGTCCACTTATGCCTTACTATTTCCAATATTATCCCCTATTTCTATCTGGAAAGAGAAACTAAAAGGTGACAGATTGCTGTGAATGAAATGAATGGAGATGCCATTTGCATTCATTTCAGCAGCAGCAAACTTGCTACTTCCCCACGCCTTTCTTGTCCTTCAGAGATTCCCTTATTGCTTTGGAACATGTAAGAGCCAGATAGCACATTTTAATAAGGCAGCAGAGAACTCTGAGCATAGCACGTGAATTGAGTTAAGACTATCAAACAACTTTGTAATTACAGTGTATCTCTTTTTTTTAAATACTGATTCATTCTCACTGAATTCATATCTAAGCTACACCTTATCTGAAAATTAAATTTTAATAAATATAAAAAACATTGATGTGTTCAGCGCCCACCCACTAAAATTCAGAAAGTGGATAGCATTTATTTGTTTTCTATAAACATGAGATTTGATGACTCTAAATCCTTGTGTTTTGTTTGGATCCCTGTATTAACAAAAAAACAAACAAAAAACAAGTTGCTTTGTATCATTTAGTGTCTATATGTAGACATATCACTTAGAATATATTTCACTTTGTACACTGAGTGTGTAAACATTATAATGCAGCCTACATGCATATGTACTTACTCCATTTTTATAAAAGACTAAAAAGAGGGAGCTGGGTTTTTTTTTTCCTCTAGATGTGCTTTCAAAGAAATCACATTTTACTATGGTTGGTTCAGGGCTAGGCACCTTGCTGAATTAGCTCCTCTCACTTGGTTGGTCAATTAAAGGCCAAGTGTGAAGCCATTTATAATATCAGGGTAGGAAGTTACAGCTCAAATTGTCCTCAGAAGGGACAATTTCTTTGTTATTAAATAAAGGCAATCTGAGAGATAGCTAAATTATAAAAAAGCAGTCATTGAAGGCAAGTATAGAATATTATGAGAGGGCCTTAATAAGAGGTTATCTGTAAGCAACATGAAGACAAAATGTAACTTGTAATGCTATGCTTCCTTTACTCTATCTTTTGCCTTCTAAGAAAAATATATGTCTCATCAAAAATACATTTTTGAAAGGAATCAATGGATAATTAATAGCAGCTAACATATTGAGTTAGTTTGGAAATCTCTAAATTTTATAAATCTGCACACCTAAATGAATAGTTTTGTAATAGACTATATCATGATTAATAAATTTGCTACCTAAACATTTTCATTATTTATTAATATATTTATGGATTCCAAAATTGTGGTGTCCAGATTTTTTTTTCTATGTTGTTCTGAGTGAGGATACATTGTGGCATTTGCAGAGGTTCTTACAATGTATCAAATATAGCATACTTGACAGTATGTGTACAGATACAATATCAGTATTTGCATCTGTAATACTGTGTTACAGTAGATTGCTGTATAATGGGTTCTCTGATTTGTTTCTACCCCAATTTTTTTTTATTTTAAGTAATAAATACAATTCAGGCCAGATTTTTTTTCCTGTGTGTGTGATAAACATATCCAAAATTCTGCTTCCAAATATCACAAATTCTAACTGATGAAAGACTTTTATTTACAGGAATAAATATTTGGTTTTGGGCTTGTTTGAAGCTTTTAGTTGTATTTTACTCAAATAGGAAAAGTTTAAGAATTGTACAAAGGAAATAAATTTTTGCCACCTTTCTAAAAATAAATAACTACAGAAAACTCTTACAAAGACCAAGCCATCATTTTCTGGTTATAGGCAGTACCTTTCTTTTGCACAGTGTTCTGGGAGTTAACAACAACCAAGTCCAGAAAAGGAGAAGCAGCAGTGCCCATGCTGGTGGCAGCTTTCAGTCATTTGAGAATTGGAGTGGATTGGTAGAATTACAAGAGTGTCAGTTATTCATATATGTGTGAATAAAATATGAAACAGGCCAATAAGCCCTGTCCCAAATAAAAATATGGTACAGCCTCTCATAGCTAAAAATAGGCCATCCCTTCAATTCACATCTTATTTTAACTCATATACAAAATGCAAATGTTTCATCCAATTCATGCTTTAACTTAGAATATGTCAACCTTCAGCACACTAACTAGTTTTCTTTTTCATTTTATAAAATTTAAAACATAGAATATGTCAACCTTCAGCACACTAACTAGTTTTCTTTTTCATTTTATAAAATTTAAAACATTCTATACCTCCAAAGCTGTGCTGAAATTATTGTCAAACATGAATCAGCTCAAACATATATAACTTCATTGATTTTTTATTTTTCTGCAAATATTCAGCAACACCATTCCCTTCTACTTAAGATATGGCTAAATTATACAAACTTCCACATGTAAATTGATACATATTTCATTAACTAAATGGCAAAATAGAATAATTTCTATGCCATTCAGCTTCTAAATTTGCTGCTGCCTGGTAGTCTTTAAAATACATTTGATTTTGCTTAGGCGTTATGGAGTAAAATCTCTTTAAGTTATTAAAATGCTGTCAATAAGCTCGGTGTTTCTGGCTCACACCTGTAATCTTAGATACATTGGAGGCTGAGATATGAAGGAATATATTTCAAGGCCAGTGTGGGCAAATAGTTCATGAAGACCCATCTCCAATAAAACCAGAGCAAAATGGACTTGAGGTGTGGCTCAAGCAGTAGAATGCTGGCTTCACAAGCATAAAGCATGAGTTCAAACCCAAGTTGCCTGGATCGCTCTGATGTCTGGCTACTATGGAAAACTCTGCCTCACAGGAAGAGAGATGGTTTGGTTTTTCAATCTGGCATCACTGACTCATAGCGCAGAGTATTGCAGACAATCATGGGGTAACTTAAACAAATCACTTAAATATTTTTGTTGAAATTCCAAGTAATCTGTTTTTTATATTAACAGTTTTTAAATAATTTAATGATATAAAATATGAATCAAATATTAGTGTCCCCCAAAATTCAAAAGGCAGAATTCAGACTTTATATATGTGTATATCCATCTAACTCTCTCTGTGGTCATGGAATCTGTCCACTTATTTATAGATATACACTGAGTCATATAGAGCAAATGCATAACATTTTGAAAACACATTGATACATTATATTTTTATTTCTACATTATTTATTTTAACATTCTATTCTATGACATTCAGTCAGGCCTAGACAAGTGTTTAGGTCCTTGAGCGTATGTTTCAAGGTTAAAAGTATAGCTCGTGATTTGTTATACAATACGGTGATCCTGGACTTCCCTTATAGTCCTCATCATCTCCTGGCATGTTTGTTAGTTATGGTGTCACTACCTTTAAGAAGCAGAGAAAGCCAGAGACTCATAAAGTCAGAAGTTCCCCAAATAGCTTTTTCACTGATGGGCAGTGCAATAGTTGCTAGAGCTCCCAAATTAACACAGACTTGGTGACTTAAAAAAAAAAAAAGAAATCTTTGCCTCACAGTTCCAGAGGTTAGATATCTAAGCAAAAGGTTTTGCCAGGTTTGGTTTCTGCTGAGTTGCCTCTCTTGGGCTTGTACATGGCCTTCTAGCTGCAGTCTCCTCTGGTTGCCCCTGGGTCTGTGTCATCTTGTCCCAATTTATTCTTCTCATAAGAACATCAGTCATTTTTGGATTAGGGCCCTTCCACATGGCCTCATTTCAGTCACTCATCTCTTTAATGACTATCTCAAACACTGTCACATTCTGAAGTAGTAGGGATCAGGACTTCAAAACATAATTTTGCAGTGGAGAGGGAGACAAATGAACCCTTAAGCTAGCAGATAAAGGGGATACATCATCAGATTAGTACACAGATAATTAGATCAGGAGACAAAGCACTTTTAAAGAAAGCAAGGCCAGGGCAGTAGTTCCATTTTCCTTAAGATAATTTCAGAATTAAAGAAGTATAAAAGCCCAAATGACTTCAGAAAATAATGAATAAACAGGTTACTGGAGAGGTGAATGGGTGTAAGGAGTAATGAGATGTGTGCTGCATAGGAGGATTTAAGTAAGATAAAGACATTTAGGCGTGGTTTCAGAAGAGCAGATTTTATTGCTGCTAGTAATTACAGCATCTAACATGAGCTAATGTCTGCAAGAGAACTTTCAGAGATTTCAAAGATAGTGACAGGCTCAGTTTACAGATTGTTTTATACACAATCTCTATGTCCACTATGCACGAATGGATGTCAGGTGGTCCCCATAAAATGATGAAGAAAAGCAAGGAATAACTCTCATGTTAGTACTATAGGGTTATATATTAGGAAATAATTTTGAAATATATTAATTTATTTAAGGCAAGCAAGTCCCTGTCAAAAGTCTATGAAAGATAGCCTTGCTACACTATTTTCAAAATATACTAAAATTGGAGGCTAATCTATTATGGTTTTTATTTGATTTGCTTTTAGGTACACTTAGTTGGTTTCAAAAAACCTTTGATTATGAAAATTTGCCCTTCTTCTGCTTTCTATCTACTGATCCTAAATTCTGACCTTTCCATCACTAGCTTGTGTGATACATTGCAATAGCGAGGCAAGTGATAATGCAATCTATTTAATACTGAAAAGTGCAGTGCATGCCTGGGGGGGTAGGATTTATTCATTTGTTAGATGCTATCTGTTTATTACCAGGTGTCACTTGTCATTGAGCTGATTACTAATCATGTGTATGTGTACCCAACACTGCTCTCTTTCTAGATCACTGGATGTGTAATTGGGTCTTATTGGATACTTTGGACAATGATGCTTTCCATATTTCTCTGGATATCTGCCTCTGCTTCCTCAGTGCATTCGAAGTTAAAATGCAAGTATCTGCTAATCTCCAAATAACCTTCATGAGTTCTGATTCTAGTTACTTTTTCAATCTCACCATCAGAATCAAGTGAGCCACTGCTTACACCTAGGATGAAACCCTGTGGACAACCTCAGACTCCCTGGAGGTCTGCAAACTCTCCCTCTTCCTCCTAGACTTTTCCTTCTGGACGGGCACCACTAGAGAATGAATCTTCAAGTTCCTTTACCAAGCTGATGGCCACCAAGGGACCACAGGGAATAACTGAGTCACCTAAGTGGTCTCTCTTGAAATAATCAAAGAGCATGCTGGATGTTTGGAACTTCAGCTCCCACCCAAATCAAACTTAACAAGAAGCCCAAGTGATCTGTTGGCAAAGGAAGGTTTGGGAAGCTACCTGAGGAAAAGGTTTTTCCTCCACAGCACTGCACCAACTTGTGGTTTCTGCCCTAACTCTTGGTTAACTCCCAGGTGCCCACTTGGTTCCAATACATCTGGTAATCACACCAAAGATGTGATACCTATTCCAAATTCCTGGCTCTCAAACATCCATGTACCTTTAACAATTCTCTTCTGAATTCCTTCAACAATTTCTCTTCTGTAAGAATTTCCAGACATTTTACCTCAGCCTTTTTCTGACCTCAATTGTCAATAAAGGGAGCAAACTGCAAAATATATACTATATAAAATACAGCAAAACTACTTACCGCACACAAAACAGCATGGAGAGGGAAATGCAAGTGGGAGGTATTCACAACCAATCACACATTGCCAGGGTTCTCATGTCTTAATAAAGTTGAGAAATCATTCCAGTTTTAGCTTTATTCAGAGAAATGATGCCCAAAAAGTACAGAATGATGGATGTTGACTTCTTAAAATCAGTAAGGTAGAAAGTGTAACAAAAATTATTAATACAGCGATGTTATTAAGTAGGTCTCCATCAATGAATCACCATGATGGGACAATTCTAGACTTTACCTACAGGAGTGAAAAATGAGATGGTTAGTGAAAATCAAATGCAAATATCTCCAGATTCCGGAACATTCTTCTTTACATATTAAAAGCACATCTCCAGCTTGCAGAGATGTACACATTTCAATTTTAAAATATATCTCTCCGATAACTATTTGAAAACTTGAAATTTCCTTTACAATTAAAAAAAAATGCCTGAGTATATCACAAAGCATTTACAAAATATATTAAAATGAGTGTTTAAAATGATAGTATATTTAGTTTTTGATTTAGGAATTTCCTGTATATGGAATTGGACAAATCTTTTTGTCCAATGTTGATATATTTTAAATGGAAAAATCTTAATATTAAAAGTTGAATTCATGGTTTTAAAGAATTTCAGTGTATTTTTCCCACACAAATATGCATCTGGAGAACAAAGTAAGAAAGTGATTCTTGTCTATAAGAGGATTGAGCTGTATCTGCAGAGAAAGAACTGTGAACCCTTGTCACGTGCATAAAAATACGATGGTAAGATAACACTGGAATAGCAGACAGGAAAATGATGGTGGCCTTTTTTCTAAAATCAACAATGAACCATAAAAGATTACTGAGAAGGGAAATTATATGTCCTGCATTTTGAAAATGTAATTGTTGGAGAAAATATGGAAAAGCTTTTAAATAATTGAGTCAAGAAGAAGACTTGCAAAAGAAGAATGAACCAACTCTGCTTCATACTGTTTTCCTTAGAAAATTCTCTAATAGCAATTAAATTCCACTCTAAGCTCACTTCTGTTCTTTCCTTTTTGGTTGGGATTTGAACTCAGGGCCCCAATACTTGCTAGGCAGGCCCTCTACCACTTGAGCCACTCTGCCAGCACACTTGTCTCTTAGATGCATTCCTTAGCTAACTTATTTTTCCTATTGTGTCATGTTTGATATTGACTACGGAACACCAACATTGTAATTTATGGTTTAAATTATTTTTCTTTAATAGTGCTCTGATGTGCATCTTACCATCACTCTCACTACGGTGGGATGCTGTACTTTCTCAATTGCTTGATCACTGAATATTTGCACAGAACTAGTCTAATGAATGAAACTCAATATAAAAGGAAAAATAAAGGAAATTGGTTCATTAATCCATATTCTCAAAATAAATAAAGTAATGAAAGAAAAAAGGAAAGAAAGAGAACACTGTGAGAAACAATGAATGTAACAGATCAGAAGAATGAAGAAACAGAGGACATTATCATTGACTTTGTTAAATTTAACAATTAGAAAGTGAGAAAAGCATGAAAAATGTTATTTAATGTTTTAATAACTCTGTTTAAAGATAACATAGAAAAGGAGCACGATGGATGAGAACATGTATCAAGGAAAATTTCTAATGAAGCTACAATGTGTGAGGGGATGGATGGAATCACAAGGAGTTTAAGTGGCATTGTTGACTGTCTGATTCTTTCTGATACTCAAAAAGTGCAGGCCTTTGATGGAGATATGAGGATTTCACTGGAGGACAGTCCAGGCAAAAAGGTTAGTAAAATCCCAACTCAAAGAACAAGCTGAAAGTGATTACACATGCCTATAATCTCAGCTACACAGGTGGTATAGGTAGGAGAATTGTAGTTCAAGACTTGTCCTAGAGAAAGCGATCAAGAGCCTATCCAAAAATAGCTAAAGCAAAAAAAAAAAAAAAAGTGGGGATTGGGGTTGTGACTCAAGTGGTAGAGCTCTCGCTAACATGTGTACTATTATCATGTATTTTTCATTTCCAGATGTTCAATTAATAACTTCACCTTCAGTTTTAAATACACTTAACATTAAATTATAAATGATCTTCCTCTAAAAATGGCCTGTCATACATTTTAAGTTCTGTGTAGACCTAAAGACACAACTTTATTCTGTCCATTTTTGAAGCCATGTCTTTATAATAGAACAGATGTAAATCATGAATATATTATTTTAAAGCCTTTTTATTAAATGAGAATTTTGAAATTTCAAATGATAAAACACAGACAATTTTCATATATGCTTACACAATTATTATTCAGTTTCAGTTAAGGTCACAAATCATAATCAGTATTTAAATATTGTTAAAAGAGAAAATACTAGTTTATGGCTTATGTGATTTCTTGATTTCCTTTGAAGATCTATATGTATCATACAAACAATGTGTCCATGAAGTCATTTCAGTCCATATTCAGAGGTGGTAAAGGTCTAAGACAGGGTTAGTGGTTATCAGTAGATACTGAAATAAAAACTGTACTTCAAATGCAATTCCAGTTGTAAAAAGGAATATAGAAATATTGAATCTTATGTTACAAGGGTCAGCACATTTTTCTGTACAGGGTCAGATAATATTTTTATATTGTGAAATTTCTGTTCTAAGCATGCAACTCTGGATGCAACAAGGTGATAACCAATGAAAAGGAGATTAAGTATGTTCCCATAATTCCTTATTTGTAGATGCTAAAATTTATATTTCATATAATTTTCACATGCAATGAAAGCATTCATTTGACCTTTTGTAGCCACATTCTTAGTGTGCAGGACCTAAAATTTAAAAAAAAGAACCAACCAAGATTGACTGGTGGTTTACATATAAGCTTTATGGTGACAGCCCTGCTTTGTCAGGAAATGTCATTCACTTTTAGTTACACCCATGTTAACATTCAAACTCATATTTTTATGAGGCAAACTTTCAATATAAAACTATATGTCTTATTTTTACTTCATCCACTGCATCAAAGTTCAATAATAAAACCGAGTCATGCAATCATAAACATTTGACATCAGTGTATAAACATTTCTAACTAAACATTGATGCAGTATTGTTGAGCAAAAACTGCAATTTATATTACCTTTAATTGAATTGAATCCAAAATGTAGATTTATCCTCCAACCCATAAAATTAACTTTACAAAAGCCTTTTTATTCCAGGCCAGTTGGGAACAAGGAAGTATAAGGAAAACAAAAGCTGCCAAGATTAACTTTATTATAACAAGATGCACTGATACTATTTTTCTCTTTTCCATTCACATTAGCCTATTAAAGAAAAGAAACACAATAATTACTTTCATGCACAGAGGAACTGAGAATTTAAATGTAGACTTTTCTCTTATTATTGCCTAAGTTCTTCTTTTTTTGTTGTTTATGTTTGACATTGACAAAAGCCTCTAGTCAAATAGAATAAAAATCTTAACCTAGTAAAATTGAGCAGAAAATTGAACCTGAGGTCTAATCTTTCCTTTATTTATGCAAAGCTGGCACCTGATCATTGCAAGAAATGTGAAAGAGCATGGAACCTGCAATTGGTGTTACAAATATGTTTAGTAATTCCCTTGAAGATCATATAAACTTGGGCACTAAACAAATTTGCCCTTTGTCTTTCTGGATCTTCATTTTATGTAGCCTTTGACTCCAATGGTCCCCAAGATGTTACTTATTCTTGTGTTTCCTGAAGCTAATTTTCTGAGCATCATCAATTGCATTAAGCTAAACATTTATTCTTACCTTTATTTTTTTCTTGAATTGAGTATTACATTCTCATTCTATCCATCTGTGAAAGCTGACTATTTTGACATGATCAGATATATAGGTGTAATGGCAGTGAGAAGGACCTTTTTACAGAGTTGTTTAAATATAATGTTTTAACTGACTAATAGTGTGTTCAGAAGCAATCCAAACGAGTGGGTCAGACTATTGAGTTATACCTAACTCAAGGCATTTTAAGAAGCTTTGAAGCAAAGATTTTTAAAAAGATCTCCATTAGTTGACTTGTAAAATTTATTATGCATTTATGGAAATATTAATTCAGAAAAACAAGATATAGAAAAGTATGTATCATAAGTGTCCATTAATTGAACTCAAATTATAATCATTCTATGTATATGCATAAATGTGTATGATATGCATCTTTATATATACAAATATATTTTAAAATATATAATTTTCTCATAAAACAATTTGTTGGCTGGTGGAGAATGATTACAATTGAGTCTAAATTGTTGGTGAGGAATATGAAGGAAAAGCAATAATTAGAAGCACAGAAGGGAAAAAACACACATGAGAATTATGAATAAAAATTAAGACAAATGACAGCAGAATCCATATAAGATATACAAACATCAGCCAAAGTAAAAGGAACAAATGGAAATGGAAGAGTTGGTATTCCAAAGACAGAAAAAATGCCCTAAGATAACTAATGGCCACAATATACAAATAACTGATATTACTCTAGGTGAGATACACTGTGAGAGAACAAGACAAACAGTAAGAAATTCAACAACTAAAAGAAAATCCAAAAGACTCTCACTCAGAGAAAAGAATTAGTTTTTTTTCATCAGCCCTGGAATACAAAGGCTGAGAATAATATTTACAGATACTTGTAGAAAAGTATGAACCCCATACCTGACAATGATGTCTTGGCAAGGTCAAAGAAGGTCCTTGTGTATGTACAAAGAAATCTATTACTTGCTCTGCCACCTGAGGAAAATATTTAATGAAGACATGCAACACAGCAATGAAAGAAACAGAAGAAAACTGAAAGAAAGGAAATATGCAAAGAAAAATGATGAATTGTAAAACATAAACTTCAGGTACAAAACATAGATAGTAGAGTCCAAATTAATAAGAAGAGCATGCACTGTACTTCCTGAGCAATTATTCTTGCATAAGGAACTCTTCGCTGTGCAAGAAAGAGTAATAATAGCTATTAACTAAAATGCTAAGATAACTAAGGAAAGTATAGAAAATTTTTATTTAGTAGCATTTGTGATAAGGAAGTAAAATTAATCTAAAGCAGTCTAATAATTTTAATAGAAAAAAGCAGCAGAAAACACTGTAGCCTAGTCTAAAACTATATGTCTTATTGTTTTTTAGAAAACAATATAAATACATACAGAGGAAGATAAAAGAAATTAGACATTAGCAAATAGAAAAGCACCATTAAACTCCTAAGTTAATAATGGAAAATTGGTCAAAGTATGGCAACTTGATCAAACCACAATTTAAAATAAGAAATAAATGTGAAAAATGTATATATCAATTTTATACTAAATATGAGATGACTCAATTTTCCAGTGAAGCCTGACTTCCAAATTAGAATAAGAAATATAATATAGCCATTGGCAGAGAATGAGAGAAAACAAAGCAAGAAGCAAAATATACCATAATATAAATATAGATAAGGTAAAATTAATAATAAAAGCAGTAAGCAGAAAAAAACAGAATCATTCAAAATATAAAAAGCATGAATATAGATAACAAGTGTGTGTTCAAAATATTTTTAAAACATGAAAAGAATTTTGTTAATGCTTCATAGGGCAAAAATTGTATTCAATTCTTTTAGCTTTAAAGGAACCTCATGAATTCATACTTAATAAAACCAAAGAGGATCAAGGATTTTCAGGGTATGTTTCATTTATTTGCATGATATGTATGTTTAAAAAAATCAATCAGACCTCTGACTGTGATCATCAACTTTCTGCGTCAACTTGATTGGACAACATGACCCAGTTTTGGTCAATGACCAGTCTGCGTGTTTCTGTGAAGACATTTGGTCACTGTGATTAAGATTTAAATTCATAGAAGGACTGTTGCAGGATATATGCTACCTATCGCATCTGTTTAAAAAATGATAGTTTGATTTACATGTTTTTAAAAATTGGACAAAAGCTATACACATTCAGTAAAACTGTATCTTCACTTTTGAATTTTGAAAAGTGATCTGTGTCCCCAAGCTTTGATGTGCAGAAAGATACAATCTTGATTCTTTGCAGTGGCAGTGAGTGATCTGCAGCTCCTAGCCAACCAACCACAGGACCAGGAGGGGAAAGAGCGATACCCTTACGCTGGGCGTGGATAAGCTGTGATACGGGGGACATCAGGTATGATAAGTGCATTTTTGACTCACAGGATTTTCTACTTCACATGAGTTTTCAAGATGTGACCCTATCATAAGATGAGAATCATTTCTATAATGTGAGCCAGACTCATCTAATAAGTTGAAGATGTTAAGAGAAAGGACTGCAGTTCTGCAAGGGAGAAGGAACACTGCCATCAGTGCAATGGAAACTCCTCATGACAACCAAATCCTTAGAATAAACTATCTTTCTCTCATCTCTAGCTTTCTCTCTCTCTCTCTCTCTCTCTCTCTCTCTCTCTCTCTCTCTCTCTCTCTCTCTCCACACACAACACACACACACATACACACACTTACACACACACACACAGTGGTTTTGTTTGATGAAAATGCCATAAATTGAAACTCCAATAAGCCAAAATACAGTTGGAATACTTACTTACTGAACTAATGGCTTAACCTAACCAACAATAAATTTGATTAGGACACTTTACATAAGCCTTCTGTAGGGTAAAATCACCCAATTCAAATCCTATTTATAATAAAGTATAAATGACTTGTGATTTATTGAATAATACATGGAAAATAAAAATAAGAATGATTGTCTACTATTTTTTGTACCTTTGTTGAAAAATTATAAGTGGAACCATGGTAAAGAGAGAGCATCTGTGTGTGTGTATGTGTGTGTACGTGTGTGTGCATGTATGTATGTGTGTACTTTTTCTTAGCCTGTGCTGCTATAAGAAAAAATATGAGACTGACTAATTCATAAAGAAAATAATTTTTGTTTTTCACGGTTCTGGAGACTGGAAGTCCACCATCTAGGCTCTAGTGCTTTCAGTTGTCTGGTTAGAGTCCAGCCTCCACTTCCATGCTGGCCCCTTGAATGGTATATCCTACAGAGAAAACTCCTGCATGAACACTGTACACCTATAGCCCAGAGGGGAGAACACAGGGGCAAATTTCATCTGACAAGCTCTTCTACTGCAGCTTCTACTCCCATTCTTGAGGGCACAGCTCTCACAATGCCACTACTTCTGAAAGGCTCTTCCTCCCAGGAAAACTGTATTAGAAATGAAATTACACTATGAATTTTGGAGAAGACAAAATATTCAAACCATAGGGATGCTCTCCAGATATCAGTATAGGTGATATATCAGTCAGGTTTCTCCAGAGTACAGACACACACACTGTGTTCTATGTACATTGGACACAAAGAAACTCTTGACAGAAAGATTTTAGGAGCCAAGTTCCTATGCAATGATATAAAACACAATAAATATCCCATATCATATGAGATGATGACACAGTCAGTATATAACCAGGGGTAAGTGAAAGGCAGGAAAGAAGGAGAGACATAAGTGAAGAATAGCATTGCAAGGTCCTATTTGTTTGGTTTCTATTGGACATTGCAATATTCTGAAAAAATTTCAAAAGGATATTTATCATTTGCCACTCATGAGAACATGAGTTGAACTCATACTCCTCAACCCATTCTCTGTAATGGATATGATATGACAGATCCAGATACAAGAATTGAGAATATATAAATAATGATGGGACTCCTACACAAATGTGTGCAGGACAGAAGTGGAGTATTATAACAAGAACCAAAAATATTATAGTGTGGGTTATAACAGACATACTTTGAAGAAGGAAGTCACTGTGCTAAAGGGATTACAGAAGACTCCAGAGCTGAGCTGACACTTGTACTGCGTGTATGAATTTAAGTGGTATTTAACCAAGTGCAAGTGTGTGAGAAAGTCATGCAGACAGCAGAAACCTGCACAAGGCCCAGAGGAGTGCAAAAGAAGGTCATCTTCAAGCATCTATAAATAATGAAAAGTGTAGAGAGAAGAGCGGGACATAATGGAAAAAGGAATATAAATAAGACAGGCAACAAATTATACTCAACCTTTTTCTGAGTGTGATGGGAAGTCACAGAAAGATTTAAAGCCAAGTCTTATGATAAATTTTCAATTTCAGAACACTCTGGCAGCACATGGGAAGGTATGCTGTGGGTAAGACACAAGTAGAGACATGTGTGAAGCTCTTTAAACCTCTGTTTGAAGAAGGATAAACAGCAAGGCTGAGCAGGGCAAATGGTGCGAGGGAGTAGAGGTGTTTTTCGTAGTCACCAGGAGGAGCACTCCATGAGCACAGATTGGGGACATTTCAGAGACTCTTTTTATACTTGACACGCTGTGAAAATTTCAACCCATTCAAGCTATAAAGTAGATAAGATATGTCAAAGTATTTTTCAAAATTAAAAGCTATAAATATCTCTGGTATTAATTATATTAAGTTTAAACTTAATCCTATTGTAATGAACTAGCCCCTTTGTGTTTTAGAGTTAGGATAATACCTGCTGTTTTAGAGTGTTTTTCTTTCACAAATTTTAGAAAAGAAACATTGTCTGGCTAACTGGACATTCCTCTCAATCAGCCAACAAAAGTTCACTTCTTCATTGAGAACTGAATCTTCCCTTAATATTTCTCAGTGCTCTTGTCTTATCTGCTCATTCTTTTTTCTCCATTCTTTTGTCACTTTTGGTCTGTATTTACCCAGATTCCCCTTCTCTCTTCTTTCTAAGAAAACATGTTTTCAAAGGGTTGATACAGTCTAAGAATATGGACGAATGGGGTTCCTCAGAGTTCAAAATGTGCTCATTCATTCTTTGTAGAACATTTACAATGGGTTGGGTACTGTGTAAGATCCTAGTGATCCTACACACAGCAAGATCTTACTCTAGCTTCACGATAGTTATCTTCGACTACATAAGATAAAGAAGTGTGTATGTGTGTGTGTGTGTGTGTGTGTGTGTGAAGAGGTAAAAGGGAGAGAGGGAGAGAAAGAGAGAAAGAGAGAGAGAGAGAGAGAGAGAGAGAGAGAGAGAGGCTGAATCTCTGTGGAATCCCAGGACAGCAACTTACACACAAGGTGGAATGTCATCCTTCACTTAGGAGATAATGTTAAGTTTTAGACCTTGGCCATGAGGAGAGTTTATTTGTCTGCTGCTGAGATTGGGGTGATAAAAGATTTTCAGAATAAAGTAAAAGATTCCTTGAACTCTTCCTCCTTTTCCTCTTCTGATGCAGAAGAGGACATGACAACATCCAAGAACGTAGTTTCATTTGGCTGGAAAACAGATGGTAGAGAGAGAAATAGTGAGAGAGTCACTGCTGTCAAGGAGCTCAAAATTACTGTAGTGATGCAGCCTGAGTAACACTGCTCTTAAGAATCACCCAGTGACACCAGAATATTCTTTAAAGCCAAGCTTCACCATAGGAACTGCTGACTTAGGACTGGCATTTTCAATTATTATCACATTTGCAAGTATAAGCAATATAACATTGACTTGAAGAAAAAGCAGAACAAAAACTCTGTAGTATTAAGTATTATTTCTATAAAATAATAATATTCTCTAGATAGATTTTTAAAAATACAGTGTGATTGAGTAACTGGCTTAAAAATACTTGCAGTAAGAAAATGAATGCTCTTGATAAATAAATGCACAGGCTTAGCATGTGTGAGTTTTCTGCTTTTACACTGAGGGTTACACACTCAGAAATAAAGACAGAGAGAAGAATTGACCAGCAGAAGCTGAGTGAAAAACTGGGAGAAAGAAGCACTTCAACTTCCGTGCAGCATGACCTCCAGCGGCAGCAGACCTGTCACTCACACTCACTCAGGAGGTAGTGGCAGCATTAACTGAACTTTGTGGTCATTGGGCCAAATGGAAGAGTCAGATTACATGGAGGTGAACTGCACATCAGTCTACAATTGGAGAAACCAAGAAATGATGCAAAGGTCGGAAGGGTGAATGACAAAACCACAGCAAACCATCCATGCTGAAAGACGTATTATCTACTTTGATGTGAACAGTGTACCAGATAATACACAAACCAGACTTTCTCTCAGAGCAAAAGGCAACTGAGTCACTAAAATCCTCAGAGTGAGAGAGAGAGCCTAGCCTGTCAAACAACTGAAATATAAGATTCTGTGGTTTTATTCACTATTTATATTTATTTATTTCTGTCTGTGCTCATGATAAGACAGCTATTTTTGTTTTAACCAAACTATTATGTGGTTTCATTCAGTGTTAAGTAATAACGAAATATTATGATACAAAAAACAACATAAAGAAAACAAAGCATCACAACATGATGTATAAATTTATTGCAGAATTAAGAGATTCTTATGTTAACTTACAATTAAGCTATGCAATGGTTTCAATCATATTCCAGTATTTTTTAATCCTCTTCATTAATTATTTACTTTGTGTAATATAAACTCAATTGGCAATTGCAATTTGGGGGTGAGCACTGCTCTCTTGGGGACTGCACTCAAGGCTTCCACCACTGGAGTCCACACTGCAGCCATATGGCTTTGTATTTTCAGATAGGGTCTCATGCATTTGCCAAGACCAGTCTCCAGACGACATCCTCTTATCTCTATCTCTAGAGCAGCTTGGATTATATACCACAGCGTTGGGTAACAATTGTAATTTTACTAAATAATAAGATGTATTCATCCATAATAAGATAGATGTGTGTTTTGTGGGTTTTCTTTGTTCCTAAAATTTTATTTCTTTGGTTTTAATGCCCTTTCCTTTTTTCCTTCCTTCCTTTCTATCTCTTCTTCCTTTTCTTCTGTTCATTCTTCCTTCTATTTTCCCTTCAGTCAACAATAGTTTGTAAAACAACGTGACAACTTTTGTTCTCAAAACCTAGACATGACACTACTACATATCGTTCTATAATCTATCCTTAAAATGGAATTGTGACCCTCCTGCTCTTATGGAAGGGGTCCTGTGTTCTCCCACTGTGTCTGAGTTGACTGCCTGAGTACAAAGTGATTTCTATAACCAGCGGAGTATGACCGACGTCTTTGCCTTACTTTGTTTGGGAACCTGTGTTTCAAGCACTGGCTTTAATTACCTTAAGACAGTTAAGACCTCCATCTTGCCTCTGAAGAAAGTCCACAAGCAAAAGCCTTGCTACCACAAGGATTGAAAAAAATACCTTGTTAGCCCCATCTCCTCAAGCTGCCAGAGTTCCTGTGGCACCAACCATGTGACTTTGCCCAAGAGAGACCCAGACTATTAAATGGAGCCCTTTTGATTTCCTGACCGTGGAGACTATGGCATTATTGTTTTGAACTACAAATCTTGGGGTGATTCATGACACAGCAATAGAGAAGCAGAGGAATCCTAAGCTGGTATGAGTGCTCATGGGCTGCTGAGGTCACAGAGGAACATTTTTTCTCTCCACATCTAATTGAAAGAGAATATTCATAGATTAAAAAGGACATTGCCATACAAGGCAGTGCAGTAACAAAGGTAAGTGCACTATGTTTTCGGCAGCCCTGAGGATGCTGGGAGAGGCCAGGTGTCCTGAGCATCACTAAAGCATGCTGGGTATGACAGAAATAAATTCTCTCAGGTGTGTGGTCTCAGTGAGCCCCCATCAGGAATGAAGTACGGCGCCCCTTCGGGTTGAAAACATAATTGCTTTTGCTTGCCATCAAACCTCCAAGCTCAGTAGTGCCCTGTATATGGACAGGACTTCCCATCATAGAGACCAACCTGTGCTGCCCCACTGGAACTGGGAGCCTGAGGAAGCACTCCAAGCAACACACGCTCACCTGTTTACTCTGCCATTAATAATAAAGTTCTTTGCCTCTGACTCAGCAGTGCAGTCACAGCCCGGCTATCGCTCTGTAAGACAGTTCTGTGAAGAATGCCACATCATTCTGAGTGAGGTTAGCCTGGCCCAAAAGACCAAAAATCGTATGTTCTCCCTCATATGTGGACATTAGATCAAGGGCAAACACAACAAGGGGATTGGACTATGAGCACATGATAAAAGCGAGAGCACACAAGGGAGGAGTGAGGATAAGTAAGACACCTAAAAAACTAGCTAGCATTTGTTGCCCTTAACGCAGAGAAACTAAAGCAGATACCTTAAAGCAACTGAGGCCAATAGGAAAAGGGGACCAGGAACTAGAGAAAAGGTTAGATCAAAAAGAATTAACCTAGAAGGTAACACCCACGCACAGGAAATCAATGTGAGTCAACTCCCTGTATAGCTATCCTTATCTCAACCAGCAAAACCCCTTGTTCCTTCCTATTATTGCTTATACTCTCTCTACAACAAAATTAGAGATAAGGGCAAAATAGTTTCTGCCAGGTAGCGAGGAGTAACAGGAGGTAAGGGAGAGGGGGGAAAGGGGGAGAAACGACCCAAACATTGTATGCACATATGAATAAAATAAAAATTTAAAAAATTTAAAAAATAAAAAATGCTGCCTCATCTTGCCTGGAAAGACAAGAAGTGACTCAACAGTAGTTACAGTTGAACCTTTCTGTCTTCTCAGGTCTATTAAGGATAGCACACTTCATTTTCATGGCTGTTTAGGGTCCCTATTTGCCTAATGTGAAGCTAATTGGTTTAAAATGTAATTTTCTAAATGATATGTTTTTAATAATTGAAGGTCATGACTGGGGTGCTAACGGTCAAGGATGATGCTTAGATTGTTTGATTTAAAAAAAACACAAAGCAATTGACTTTCATCTTGTTTGATCAAGATGAAACAAATGGGCAAAAAGTCAACTTTTTCCTACTGCTGTTTTCAGATTTGAACTTTTATCTGCAGCCGGATTCCATCTGTTGCTGTGAGAATTCACTAGGGTCTTCCTTTGTCCCTTATTTCATTAACTTCTACCTGCCCTTTGAAAAGTGCATTCCCTGATTTGCTTCAGTGGAGTGGCAAGTTCTCAATTAGTAACCAACAATTACCATATGTTTTTAAATGAATGTGGTTGTCTTTTTTGTGTTATGATTCATTGACCTAAACGTAGACTGGAGCAAAATGGATAAAGATAATTGTATCAAGTAAATTACTTGTGTCTCAAAGCAATGCAATGATAGCTTTTGGTTTTACAGCACGTTTTGTCCCAAAGTGGTTTAAATTATTCGCAATTAAGATGCTATGTATAAACGCCATCATTGTTGTCAATGATAAACCTTAACATTCTTAATCGCCATGTGGTGTCACTCTATTTTTCTTGTTTGAAATATTTGAAATATTGATACCTGAAATATTTGTCTATGAAATTTGGCCTGTCATGTGTTTGTTAAATAAGTATTGTCACCAGAAGAGAACTGAGAGATATTATAGTACTGCCTTGTATTTTACAAATTAAGAAAAGCAGCCATGATTATTTCCAAATATCAAAAAGCAAATTGAAAGAAAAGCTACCATTAAAACATAAGTCTTTTGGAAGAAATGGATATAATATAATTTTCTTTTATTATTTTTAGTTTTTGCAGTGCTAAGGACTGAACCTGAGGTCTTGCTTGTTTATTCTAGACAAGTACCAGTCCTAAATAATCGCTAACTAAAAATAAAAATGTTCTTTTATTCTCTTGCACATTTTCTGTGCATTGTTCTCATAGTACATTTTTTCATTATTATTATTCAACTCCTCACAAAGTACAGTGGCCTTCAGGGTGTGGAGAGGAATTTTACAAAAGGAACAGAGGACAAAGTTTTATTTGTTTTTATGACTATTATTAACATATTGGTGATACAAATTAATGGGGTTTACTGTGATATTTTGAAACATACATCCATTGAACATTGATTGTGTCCATCTACTCTTCTTCAACCCTCAACCTTCCCTCTATCTTAGCACCCTTCCCAATTCATAGTAATCTTTCTTCTACTTAGAAGAGACAGTCTGACCTTTTTTCTTATTTTATTGCTTGGCAGATATGAAGAAGAGCATGAGATACTTGTCTTTCTGTATCTGGTTTATTTTACTCACTATAATGACTCTAGTTCCACACATTTTGCTGAAAATGATAACATATCATTTTTATGCCAGACTAATAGTCTATTGGGTATATGTACCACACTTTACCTATCTTTATCTTGATTGGGGGTATCCACTACTCTTTTTTTTTAAAGATTTTAATTGGCCTTATTCTCAATTTTAGAATTTGACAAAAATATTATTTTTATTTTAATAAACCTCTGGTTTTTTTGGTTTTTTTGTTTTTTTCTGAGACAAGTTCTCCCTATGCAGTTCAGGTTGGCCTAGAACTTGCAATACTCTTCTTCTGCTTCCTGAGTACTGGGATTACAGGTGTCTATTACCAAGCCTGGCTGTAAAAAAGTATTTTGAAATGATAGTAATCAGCTCTTGTAAAGATAAGAAAAGAAATAAAAACAGGAAAATAGAAAAATCTAAATATAAAACCTCTATAGATTCCCCTGCACAATTTAATTGATTTTGATGTTCCATTTATATGTTTTCTATGTTGTCCACTTACTAACATGAATGTAGTTATAATTGTCTTTTTTTTTAGTCTTCATACTAAAGATATGAATGGTTTACATATCATGTCTAGGATGTTTGACCATTCTGTATTTGTTTACAGAGTTACTTCTCCAGTGACCTTTATACTTACTACCTTATTACTGTCAGTTTAAAGAACTCCTTTTAACACATTATCGGATTTACAAAGGTCTTGCAATGCACTACTCTTTATCTTGAATAGATAAGTGGAATAATAAATGATTGATGAATAGATAAATAATTCCATATCTGAACTATTGTGAATAGAATAATAAATATTGGTATGCATGTATCTCAATTATATGCTGACTTTGATTCTTTTGGGTATATACCCAGGAGTGGGAGAGCTGAATTTTTGTCCCATTGTTTTTTGAGAACTTCATGCTGTTTTCCACAGTGGCTGTACTAATGTACCTTTCCAGAAGCAGTGCATAAGAGTTCCTTTCCTTCCCCACACTCAGCCGACTTTGTTATTATTATTTTATGAAAGCCATTCTAACTTGGATGAGATGCTGTCTTAGTATAGTTTTGATTTGCATTTCCTTGATGGCTAATAATTTTGAGGATTTTTCCATGTATTTATTGGTCATTTGTATTTCTTCTTTTGAGAAGTGTCTTTTCAGAATATTCAGTCATTTTTAATCGGGTTATTTCTTTTGTTGTTGTTAAGGTTTTTTAGTACAATGAATTGTGGATGTTCACCCTTTGTTAGATCAATAACTAGCAAATATTGTCCCCTCTCTAGGGGTTATCCTGTCATGCTATGGATTTCTGGTTCTGGAGAGAAGGTTTTGAGTTTGCTATCATCCCATTTGCCAATTTTTGCTTTTGTTTCCTATGTTTTTCGACTCCTATCCACAAAATCATTGCATGAATCAATACCTTGAAGTGTTTTCCACTAGTACTTTCAGAGTTTTACATCTTATTAATGTCTTTGATCCATGTTGAGTCGAATTTTCACACAGGGTGACAGATGGGGATGTAGTTTCCCTTCTCAGCATGTGAATATCTGATTTTCCCAGATCATTTGCTGAAGAGGCAGTCTCCCCAATGTATCTTTGGTGCCTTTGTGGAAAATTAGCTTGTGATAGATGTGTGATTTTATTTCTGGGTCCTCTGTTCCCAGAAAATTCTGTTCCACTTGTCTCTGTGTCTGTACTTATACTTACACCATTACTGTGATGTTTTTGTTTGTTACTTGCTAACAAGGGTCCACAGTTGTCACAAACCTGTGTTGTTCAGCCGTGATGTATTTGTATGTATTAAAGTTTATCTTGCTTTTGACTTCCAGTTCATTTCCAATTTATAAGAAAAGATAGAGGGTATTGATACCAGGCTGGATTATTGCTCCCCAGCTCGTGTCCTGGAGCAGTAATGAATGAAGGTGCCAGACAGGCAGTTAGGAGTCAAAGCAGTTTCACGTTACTGACCAGGAGTTAAGAGTAAAGCAAGCACAGAATTTACTGAAAGGATAGAAAAGCACCCTGAACGATGGGACTTAGTGAAAGAACTAAGCCAAACAATGGCTGAAGTCTAGGAGATGAAATAGAGCATTAACTGGCTTAGTTTCAGCTATTCTACCTTGAAACTGTATTTGTGATTGGTTGGTGCTGAGTCAGCTTTTGCTGAACTCAGCCACCATTCCTCTCCTTATCAAACTCAGCATTTCAAGAAGGTCTGATCAGTTCACATCTTGTGGCTGCAGTTTGTTATTTTGGTTACTTTTGTGAGAAACCTACCATTTCTCATGCCCCTTTTAAATGTCTGTTTCTAAAGTACCTCTCTCATCCAAAATGTAATAGCCTTATAATATAATACCAATGTTTTTGTGATACTGGGTTTGAACTTGGGACCTCATGTTTGCTGAGCAGGTGCTCTACCACTTGAGCCACAACCCCATCTGTTCTTAATTTAGTTATTTTTCAAGTAGGGCTTCATGTTTTTGTCCCAGGTTCAGCCTTAAACTGAGGTCCTCCTACTTTTGGCCTCCTGTGTAGTAGATACTACAGGCATGCACCATCATGCCTGGCTTACTGATAGAGAGGAAGAGTCTCCTTCTTTTTCTTTTTTCCTCAGGCTGGCCTTTAGCCACACTCCTACTGATCTCTCCCTGCTTACAGCTGGTGTTATAGGTCTGAGCCAAAATACCTGGCTAATTTTAGTTTTTGTAAGACTTGTTTTGTGGCCTAGTATATAATCTATTATACAGAAAGTTCCATGATGAAAAGAATCTATATTGTCCAGTTGCAAAGTGAACCTGGGAAATTTCTGTTGATTCCTTTTAATCTATACTTGAGTTTAATTATTGTGCTATTCCCTGATGTTTTTGAACCTGACGTCTATGTATTGGTTAGAGTAGTTACTGACATCCCTCACTCTACTGTAATAGAGCCTAACTTTTCGTTAAGTCTAACAGTATTGTGTTTAGGTAAAATCGAGTATTCTTACATTAGATGCACTTAGACTTATAATCATTATATAATCTTGAAGAACTGATCTCTTGATCCTTATGCAGTGACCTTCTTTATGCTTACTGTTTTGTCTTAAAAGCTGTCTTTTCACATGTACGTGTGTACTCTTATTTGCTTTCAGGTTCCATTTGCTTGGAATATTGTCTTCCTTCTGTCTTCAGTCTGTGTGTGTCTGACTGGTGAGTTCAGCTTCTTAGTTTTTCTTTATTGTTGTGCCTGGTGGGGATACATGGCTTCATTTGCAAAGGTTTTTACAATGTATCAATTATGTTACATTTTTAGATAGCATATTTATTGTTGGATCTTGTTTCTTAATCCATTTGGCTATTCAGTATCCTTTAATTGGATAATTAAAATCATTTGCATTCAGAGTCATTATTGAAATACAGAGCCTTAAGCTTGTCATTTTGTTGATTTTCTTTTAGATGTTTCCAATACTCTTTATTTCTTTCCCTCTTATTCATTTTTGTGTTTTTATCATTTACACTGTATTAAAGATTAATTTTTCTCCATTTTTTGTCTATCTACACTTCTAGTCAGATTTATACCTTTATGCTATCATGATGATATCAGGTTCATTTAAACTCTATTTGGCTTGGTAAAGTAGTGTATGCCTATAATCCCAGGATGTGAGAGTCCAAGCTAGGAGAACTGCCTGGGCTCCAGGCCAGCCTCTGCCAAATAGTGAGAAAGAAAAAATATAGAAAAGAAAAGAAAGAAAGAAAGAAGGAAGGAAGGAAAGAAAGAGGAAGAAAGAAAGAGAGAGAGAGAGAGAGAGAGAAGAAAGAAAGAAAGAAAGAAAGAAAGAAAGAAAGAAAGAAAGAAAGAAAGAAAGAAAGAAAGAAAGAAAGAAAAAGAAAGAAGGAAAGTTAAATGTTTTTCTTTATCTTGTGAGGTCTTTATTTCTCCCTCTGTTGTGTAGAGTAGCTTTGCTGGGTACAGTAATCTTGGCTGGCAGTTACTTTCTTTCAGGACTTGGAATATGTCAATCAATGTCCTTTTGGCCTATAGTGTTTCTGCTGAAATCCGCTGTTAATCTAATAGGGTACACTTTAAATATGACTTGGTACTTTTCTGTTGCAGATTTTTAAATTCTTTCTTTGTTCTTACTTTTGACAGTTTGATTGTAATATGATATGGTGAATATCTTTTCTGGTTGGGTCTATTTGGGATTCTAAAGTCCTCCTGTACCTGCACGTCCATGTCTTTGCAGAAAAAGGATAGATATATTTTCTGTTATTAAGTCATTGAAAAGTTTTTGATGTTCTTAATCTCTTTCCTTTCCAGTATGTCAGTTTTATGGTGTTTGATCTAATACTTTTACCTCCAAGATCTTGAATGCCCTCTTCTTTTTTCTTTTTTCTTTCTTCCTTTCTGCCCCTTCTTTCCTTCGTTTCTTCCTTCCTTCCTTCCTTCCTTCCTTCCTTCCTTCCTTCCTTCCTTCCTTCCTTCCTTCCTTCCTTCCTTCCTTCCTTCCTTCCTCTCCCTCTCTCTTTCATACATTCATCTTCTTTATTTATCTCTGAATGGGAAATTTCAAAATACCTGCCTTCAAGCTCCAATTTTGTTTGTCTTTTGCTTGACCAAATCTGTTGTTGTGGCTTTCAACTGATATTTTTATCCAACTTATTAAATTCTTTATTTCTGAGATTTCTGACTTGTTCTTTTTCTAAATCTCTGTCTTTGCTGAATTTCTCTTTCATTCTTTGCATTGTATTCCTGATTTTATGCAACTAATTAGTTATGTTCTCCTGGATATCGTTGAGCTT